>NC_043701.1:29488446-29540055 GCF_006229205.1 Suricata suricatta
AAAAATATAATATTTTTGATTACATATGTGGGAAATTAGTGAAAATAATCAAGAAGAAGAGAAAATGGTGGTGAACATGGAGTGGATTGTGCACTGCGGAGCATACTTGTCGGAATAGGGTCTGAAATAAGACAGGAAAGGGTACACTTACTATGGGTAAGTCACTCTGCTAGGTCTATAGGCTGTACTGCAAATATATGTTTTCTGCCTTGCAGGAGTATACAGTGAAGCTGGGAAGAAGTTACATGCATATAAAACACACACAGATACAGAGAGAGCTCCAGCGACGGAAACCAGGTAAGAGAGAGACTAGAGTTAAAAGCTAAGTAAACTATAGGAAGTCATTTGAAAGTTCCCTGGGTTATACAGTAGCTGAAAGCAAGCTTGGAAAGGAAGGAAAGAAAATGAACAATATTAAGAACAAACACCTGCTGAGCCAGGACCGTGGCCAGGGATAAGACAAAGGTTGGCCAAAAGATAAAGAGACGTTTTCAGGGAAAAATTATTTATTTACTTACATATATTTTTACATTTTTATTATTCTTTAAAGATTTGCTGGACCATCCATTTAATGGTTGGGAGTCTGGGCGCGAACAAGATATCTGAAGATGAAGATGAAGGGAAACAACTGAGGACAAAAGTAAAGATCTTGAGGGAAAAGCACACTTTATGGAATGGGTAGGTAGAAAAGTACTTGTGAAAGACACAGAGGAGAAGCAGTCTGAAAGCCTAGAAGAGAATCAAGACCTTGGTGTGACAGGGGTGCCTGGGTGGCTCAGTCGGTTGAGCATCTGACTTCAACTGAAGTCATGGTCTCAAAATACACGAGGTCAAGCCCCATTATCTGTTCATGAGTTTGAGTTCCATATTGGTTTGTGAATTTGATCCCTGTATCAGGCTCTGTGTTGTCAGCACAGAGCCCACTTCAGATCCTCTGTCCTCCCCCCACCTCTGCCATCTCTCTCTCTCTCAAAAATCAATCAATCAATTAAACAAACAAAAAACCATAAACATTAAAAAAAACCACCTTGGGTGTGACAGAATCTAAGGCCTGGGAGAAGCTGGAAAGTGGCTAAAAATAGAAAATGCAGCCCAAAGTGAAGGAAAACACAGATTAAGGAGCAGGTGATCACTTTAATGAGCAGGTGATCATTTGTGACTTTAAAACATTAATACAGGGGCACCTGGGAGGCTCAGTTGGCCGGGCATCTGACTTTGGCTCAGGTCATGATCTCCCAGTTTGTGAGTTCGAGCCCCGTGTCGGGCTCTGTGCTGACAGCTCAGAGCCTGAAGCTTGCTTGGGATTCTGTGTCTCATTCTCTCTCTGTCCCTCCCCCACTTGTGCTCTGTCTCTGTCTCTCAAAAATAAATGTAAAAAAAAAATTTAAAAAAAAATTAATACAGGATGAGGACAGAAACATAACTGTAGAATATTAGAATGTGGGGGTCAATTTGATGGCAAAAAAAGAAAAGTATGTCTGCTAGAAATAAAAAATGGAAGAGGAGCAATTAGAAGGGTCACATGATATTTTTTTTTATCACCATGGAGAAGTGTTTGGATCTCGGAGGGACAGCCAAGAGGAAATGATGAACACGGTTGCAATGCAGGGACTAGAAAAGGCCATGGACAAAGATTTTCAAAAATCCAATGAGAAAAGATCAGGAGAAATTATACTGAATTTTTCCAGATGATGAGCGATATATATTATCCTTAAATATTAAGAGGGTTCAGGGCTTTCTTTTCTTTTTCTGTTACATTTTGGTAAGTTGTTAAGATCTACCAATTCTGGATTCTAGGCAAATAGTTTGCTGCTTCTCCATCGCCTACTCTCTGTTTGAGCAGAATACTAAAGCTACAAGCCACATTTTTCTTCTGTGAGGGAAAAATGTAGGTGGGGGATTGCTTCACTCCACACAGAAAGGAGCGGAGTGCTACTATTTTTGGCCTTTATTGTATTTTCTTCGTCTTTCACAATCTAATTGGATCTCCAACAGAATACATTTTTTACTCCTCGGCAAGTAATAAGACATTTTAAGGTAGGACTGGATCAGGATTTTCTGTCTTAAGCTCGTCAATTCAACCCATACCCTTCTGTATAGTACCTATTGGGTACAAGGCACTGTCCATGGTAAGGGCTTTATGAGAGTCAGAAATTAAATATTTTCTATGGGGCTTCTATAGGCAAGTGAGAAAAAAACTATAAACTTGCTTTTAGAAAAAGGAACATTAAACTGGCTCTAAAAACTACAATCTGTTGACACTGACACTAACTTAGCAAATCTGTCCAGAACAGAATGGGTAAGTGAGTATCCCTTATTATTACATTTTCTAATTAGGCATAACATTAGGAATCATTTAATCTTGATTCCCAGAAGTTTCAGTCTCAAATTCCAGTTCAGCAGACTTATAGTGTATATTTTACTATATGTCATTTTCAAGTAATTTTGGAAATAGTTGTCATATATGAATTCTGAGAGTTGAAACACAATGTAGACATTATTTCATACCATCTTCTACTGAATTTAGGAATCCATGCTCAGCCATCCTTACATAAAGATCAATTGGCCTTTTTTGTATGTATGCGTTTAGAGATGGGGAGCTCACTACCTTTACAAGTTGATCATTGTGTCAGAATGTAAACAAGCCCACATACTAAAGAGATACAAGTTGTTTTTCCAACTCCAGCTGCATATTACAAAGCTGAGAGCATAAGATACTAAAGTAGTTTGTCAGACATAAGAAAATGGCTTCCTCTTATTTAACCATGTCTTTCTTATTAGTAGAACACAAGTTGTAAGAAAAGGTGAATTTTGTAAAAGCATTCAAGAATCAAAAGAAAACACTAGATATTTGAAACAGGGGTAGGTGTTTATCGACAACACAGGGTGGCCTACATAATTATCACTGAGGGGATTCAGTGCCCTAAGTCTGATTAGTGGGTTCTGCTGGGTTCCAAGTTTTGGGTGTGCTTTGCTGACTATTTGGGGGTCAGAAGGAGGACAGGGGAGGCGGAGGGGTAAAAAGGGTGATGATGAGGAGGACAGTTCTTCTGTCTTCTGTATCATCTCACCCTCTCTTCTTCTCTTTAGGTTTGCCTTGCCCTAATGAGAAGGGTTAAGCTCTGTTGAAACACAAACCTTGACAGAGAAGTAGGGTTTTCACGTGAAATGTTATCCATGGGCATGGCTATAGTCAAGGGAACACTGGCAGATCTAAGACTCAGTCCTCAACCACATACTTCTCAGTATCCACGATGGAGCCAGGGTCATCTGCCAACCTTCGGTCACCTGCTGGGATAGCCCATATGTAAGTCCTCTCCTCCATTCTCTCAGTGCTTAACTACCTTCAGCTTTAGCGTGCTTAGCCCTGGGGAAACTTGCCCAGTTTTATACTGTACTCTTTCTATAGTTTATTTTTGGTACATAATGGATAAAATAAACGCTTTTTATTTAATTTGAAGTAAAATTAGAAATATATGAACTCTGTACATCTTTGGAAAAACATCTTTATTAAAGTGCTCATTTAGTAGTGGATCTCTAGGGGTAGTTTTCATTTTATAAGAAGAATAAAGGTAGATTTTGTAAACTTTATATCGTGAGTGGTATATCTTATTACTCACCTTGTTGAGGATGGAAAATAATTACGAAGCAATTATTGGCTAACAGTAGGCCTGTGGGGCTACCATAAGTGATAAGATTTAATGTGTTAGATTAGCATTTTTTATGGCAATATAAAACGAGTTGAATTTTAAGTTGGTGCTTCATTGCTTTGCAAGAGGATATTTTTTGAATGAATAAAATTTTAACTGAAATGTTTTTCCTTAAATATACTAATTTTTTTAAGTCCAGGAAGGCATAGTTAACTTCATGTTGCTTAACACAGGCTGTAATGGCGGGCAAGTGGGTTTCCATTCTTATCCCTGCAGCCATGAGAAAGTCACTTAACGAAATTGTAGAAATGATGTATGTTCCAGGGAGGACATATTTCACAATTGGCACATTCATAATAACTTATGAACAAAAAACTTGTATAAATCAAAAGGGAAAAACCTGATGACCTTCAAGCTTTACTATTACTGTTCTTTTCTATTTTCTCAGATTTATCATCTGGTTTTTCTTAAACTATGAAATTGATCATTTAAGATCTCCAAATGTTAAAATTTAAAAAAAAAGGTTCTTCATTTATTACTCATAAGTATATTGGGACCAAAACTGTTTAAGAAATAGTACGACATTATGCCATACGCACAGCACACCTTTATTGGGCTGTAGTCATCTATGGTTTCTCCTCAGCTTCTACGGCTGGCCTTACTGGAGGAGACGACTTCATGGGAGAATGAAGAAAATGGGTTTAGAAGTAAATCTTTCATTCGTGTATACAATTGAATAAAAAAGTGATACCATTTTAGTGAGGGTGTGGTACCTAAGGCTTCTTTGTGTGCTGTTAGAGGAAGTTTAAATTTGTTAAAAAAAAAAACCCATAAACTGAAAACTAGTTTGGCAATATGAACAAAGAACTCCAAAATATTCATACTCTTTGAACTCACAAACCCAAAAATCTAGCCCAAGGAAATAATTAGAAGTAATCAAAGGCACACAGTTGTTCCTTATTTTATTTATAGCTACAAAAGCATCGAAGGCAACTGAAGTGTTTAAGAGTAGGGTAAGAACTAAATAAATTTGTAAGGTGGAACATTTTGCATCGATTAAAATATAGTATTTTAAAATTGCACAGTACTGGAAAATATTTTTGTTGTAACTATTAAAGAACAAAGTCTTCAAAATATTTATCAGTGGTAGGATTATTTGTGAGTTATAGATTTCAGTCAATTTTTAAATTCAACTTTATGTTATGAATATTAATTTTTGTACATACAAACTATTACACACACTAGATAATTCTTTGAAAAATAATTAGAAAAGAGTATGCCAAAATGTTGGTGGTGAAGCAAAAGGTATCATAGGCTTTTTAAATAACTTTTTCTATTTTCTCCAATGAGCATGATGTGTTCACAATCAGCCAAAGATGTGAAAAAAAAAAAGGAATGGAATTGTTAAATTCTCAGATTGTGCATTCCATTTGACCTTGTCAAAACTCACTTATTTTAGAGATGAGAAACATGAAGAGATTAAAAAAATTCTTCCAAGGGCCTGTGAATTAGGAGCGTACTTGTCCATAGAGTAATGTCAGTGCACCAGCTTGCTTCTGGTCCAACCAAACACAGCTTGAGAATTAGGGCCCAATAAAAGCATATTCTCCTGATTTGTAACCCTCCAAAAATCTGAGCACCAGACAGCTAGGTGTGGAGACTTAAGATAGCCAGAACCATTTTGTAAGTAAACTATTATATGAGTAGCTGTTTATTCATTTGGTTTTTAAATGTTTATTATTTTTATTTTTGAGAGACAGAGAGACAAGTGTGAGTGTGGGGGGGGTCAAGAAAGAGGGGGACACGAATCCAAAGCAGGGTCCAGGGTCCAAGCTATCAGTGCAGAGCCCGACGCAGGGCGTGGCCTCCCAAACCGTGAGATCATGACCTGAGCCGAAGTCAGATGCTTAATCGACAGAACCACCCAGTGGACCCTCATTTGTTTAATATATCTCTTTGTAAATAGAGGAGAGTGGAACCCAATCATAGTACAGATCAGCTTTATTTAAGAGTAAGAAAATTTTGGACACTTCAAAGAAAACAGTTACAGAAAATGATCATATATAGTTCCTCCAAAGATCAAACTACTGCTATTCATTTTGTTGAAATTGCAATAGCTGGTTGAAAGAGAGAAAGAGACGGATGGATGGATGGATGGATAGACGGATGGATGGATGGAGATATATATATATATATATATATATATATATATATATATATATAGAGAGAGAGAGAGAGAGAGAGAGAGAGAGAGAGAGAGAGAGAGAATCTAGAACAGTGGTTTTTAATCCTGCTGCACACCAGAATCACCTGGGAAACTATAAAAATTTTCATGCCCAGGCTGCACTCCAGTCCAATAAGAACAATCTCTGAGGGTAGAACTCAGGCACTGGTATTTGTTATTTTTTTTAACGCTCCCCTGGCGATTTTAAATTTTGGCCAAAATAGAGAACCACCAGTCTAGTGGTTTCTGATAACGGCTTTTAATTCTTTGATACTTTGTCCTTTGCAGCAACAGCTCTTACTAAATGCCCGGGATCTCTCTTTCTTTTAAACGTTCGGGTCCTTTGTCAGATAGTGTAACCAAGGGCACATTTACTATTATTTTTACTTTCATTTGTTTCTCCTCAAGTATTGTCATTGTTGCTTTTAATTACTACTCATTTTTCTTTTCACATATGATATGTGGAACTTGACTGCTGGCAAGTATTTCTCTTCTTCTGCATGGCACGACAGTGACTGGATTCGAGCTGCCCCTGTCAATTTACACCTAAAATCAGTTCCTTTTGGAGGCAATTAAAAGGATGTCCTTCGCTTTTCAAACTAAGTACATTAAAACCAACTGTCAGCAGTGTCATTTCTATTCGCATTCTGGATTAAACTCGGTGATGGAAAAATATAAATACTATCTTCTTTTTTTTTTTTTTTTTGCAAAAGGACAAAGAAAAGACACGGATCTCAAATCTTAATGTTTCCTAGAACTCATTTAAGTTACTTCTATTATTTCTTCATTCTATAAAGATCTTTAACTTAACCTCTCTTCAAGTAACTAATACTAGCACAAGATAAAAGTGCAGAGATTTTTTAAGTGTCAAACAACATACACATATTTATTATGCCCAGGTTTAAGTTCTTTGAAGATGAGAATGGTGTATAGAACATTGAAGAAAGGTAGGATTTGCTCCGGGATTCTAAATGCCGACTGATAATGCATTTTCTATTCCTTTCATTTCTTGGGAAGAATGCTGTTAGGTGCCCTGGAGCGGTAAGAGAAGTAGTCCACGTGTGAGCGGTAAGGGGAAGACAGTCATTATCAAATAAACTGAAGGGGGAGAAAGCGAGGTGCAGAACAATTGTTCCAAAAAAGCCTCATTTCAGTTTGCAGTGCTGTGGTCACTTCAGATGGACTCGGTTTGGAACTGTGTTTCTGCATTTCTGGTAGAGATATTAGACGTTTTAGTCAAACCGTGAGGGCAATAATTGCTGCTAGTTTCCAATGTGCTCTTTACAATTGCATCTGAAATCTGACTGATAATGTGTAACGAAGAATAAAAAATAGAAAAAACTGAAGCATTACAACATGAATAACAGTTATCTTTCTTATGTATGCAATGCAAGCATTGTGGGAGATTTAAGTACTCAAGTTTTGCTGCTCAAGTAGAATTTTTTAAAATTTTTAATGTTTATTTATTTTTGAGAGAGAAAGACAGAGCATGAGCAGGGAGGGGCAGAGAGAGAGGGAGACAGAATCCAAAGCAGGCTCCAGGCTCTGAGCTGTCAGCACAGAGTCCAACTCAGGGCTCGAACCCACAAACCATGAGATCATGATCTGAGCCGAAGTCAGATGCTTAACTGACTGAGCCATCCAGGCACCCCTCTAGTAGAGTTTTTAAAGATAAAATTTAAAGAACTATAACTGAGAAGAAAATACCATAATATTTCTGATAGAATATTTTGAGGGATGCATAATCTAAAAATAATTCTTACAGTCTAACAAATTGTTTCACATCAAAATTTGGAAGTATTTCATGTTAAACATGTAAATGCCTTATAAGTCAAAATGATAATAGTATTTAAAAAACCAAAATATCTTGTATGTTTGGTATTTGTGTGTGAATGCATAAATGTTCATATAATTATTAATCTATGTCTCCTTAGTTCTCATTTGAAACTCTTTTATTAGACCGGTTACATAGATATGTTCACATTTCCTAAACTGCCAAATGGTTACAAACCATCACAAGATGTCATACTGAGTAAGACAGTATATGAACCGATATATGCAGAAAATATTTGAAGAAGGAATAAACCAAATAGAAATCATATATGTAGAAACCATACACCTTTGCCTTGTGTTTGTAAACAGTGATCATATAGAATGAATTACCTTTGAAATCTATTCTCCAGTCCAGTACCACAACCTAGGCAACTAGACACTTACTATTTTCATATTACTGTAGGAAAATGTTTTTGGAATAGATGGGCTTTGTACTTTGTTTAGGCAATCAATGAACTGTATTTTCATTTACTTGGGGGGAAAAAAGCAGACATAGTTCTAATGGGAAAAAGTTAAGCTATAGTTCCAAACTCAGCTTTTGTCTAAACCTATATGGTAGGAATTAGGGAAATCATTCTTATTTGAGTAGTTGATACACATAGGAAGATTAAGTAGATAAACATCATATAGAAGGAACTGGTCAAAAAGATAAAATTGGGAATATCTCAGTTAGGAAGCTAAGTGTTTCTGTTCAATTTTGTTAATCTTTCTGTTAGTATTTCCTTGTTTTACTACACTAGTCAGGTTTCTGATATAAGAAAATCAGAGGGAAAACATCAGAGAAAAGCAAAAGGAAAAACATTCTAGGTGAAAAATGCCACCAGCAAATCCACACAATTATATTCAGGATACATATGTCTAACTTTGAGGAAGACCAGGCAAGTGAATCATATTGTTGTCAATCCTGGTTTATTTTTAATAGTATAATTGGTTTTATTTAGCCAGATGTTTATTGATGTATATTTTACAAGGTGGTTCATTGAGAAAGACTTTTATAGTTTTAAAGGGAAGACAGATGTTGACCATGTGAAGGGACCCTAAGGAGTAATTTCTTGCCATGATGCTTTATGTAAAACTAAATCGTTTCCTGCCTATTTTTAAGGACATGAAGGAGGCATGAATATCTAGTCTGTCCTCAATCCTATAAATCCTTTTCTCTCCCTTTTTTTTTTTAAGTAGGCATCATGCCCAATGTGGAGGTTTGAACTCACAACCCTGAGATCAAGACCTGAGCTGAGATGGAGACAGATGCTTAACCCACTGACTCACCCAAGTGCCCCTGTCCTTTTTTCTCTTTTCTTCATCTCTTGGCTTCTCTCTTTAATTCAAAGCTTTAGCTAGATAGATATATTAATAAAAAAAAAAGCCCAAGCATTCTAAATGTTGAGCCAGGAAGAAGATGGTTGAGGGCACATAGTGCAGATGGCAACTATGTCCGATGTAGCCTTGGAGAAGGTGGGCTGCAGGCAGTGGTTATAGTCACAGGAAAAGAAAAGAGGTGGATAGAAGTGTGGCCAAAGTCCTGTGAATTGACAAAGCTGCAGTGGTGTTTGTATCCTGGTGGCCCTTTTTATTTTTTGAACCTTCTTAACATGACCAATATAGGACATATGTAAGACACAGCAACTGTTTATAGCACCTCAGGTATTAGCTGGGAAAGGAAAAATTACACTTAGTTTTTGAGACGACTGGTGTTGTTTTATTTGTGAAAGAAATACTGCTCTGTGATTTGAATTTTAAGAAATGTCAAGATGAAGTTAACACTGGAAGAAATTGTAATAGGAGTAAAACTGTAGTAAATAAAAGAATGGTCAAATCCTTCATGATAAACATTGTTAGTGAGAAAGGTAGTATTTATACATGGATACAGAAGAGACTAGCCAGAGATTTAGTAAAAATTAACTGTTTTGAGAGAACAAAAGAGAAAAATGCAAGGATTACATGAAGATTATCTGAAATAAAAAAATTAAGGAAAAGGAGAATCTCAAATATCACTAGAATTCAATCGTCAATTTCTAAGCATCTAATTTCCTTATAGTATGTAGATATTCTGAAATAATGTTCTAACAAACACAAATTATTTACAAGATGTTAAGAGGTAAGAGGAACATCAATTAAAACAAGTAGTATTTACACAAAGAGACCGACACTTCTCTAAATATCATTAATGTATTACCTGACAGGGACGGGGCTTGGAGAATTTCAGGTATCTTTTTCCAACCATCGTTAGCATTTGTCAAATAGAAATCAATCCCCATCTGAAAGGTCCCTTGTCTCCATTACAGCTCAATCAACCTGTCACTCCTGTGGCCCTGTGCAGGCTGCTCTCCAATAACAAATCAACCTCAACTGTCCTCTATCTTAGAATCTCAATTTATAAACAAGGCTTCACAAAATCATCTTAGAGAGAGACTATACTGTGTTTAGCTGAAAAGAGAATTTAAGCTAATTTTTTTTCTATCCTCCCCAAACTAGATTTTCTTTCAGCAACACCTGCTAGGTATATAGTTGGCAAACATAGGGAAACTTTCCCTTATGACAATATTTTATATTTACTGATGCAAAGTCAGTTTTATTTTTCAAAAATATTGATTGGATTTCTTTCTGGTGATGCAAGAGCATTATGTGTGGGGTGAGCGGAAAGGTAGCAGCCTGGTTGTAATACAATAAGGAGAAGACTAAAAGGCTTTTTTACTCCAGTTTGAGTACTTAATTTTGTTCTTATTGAAGTGTAGTTGACCTACAATAGTATATTAACTTCAGGCATGCAACACAGTGCATCAGCATTTATATAAATAATGAAATATTCATGATAAGTCTAGTTATCTGTCACCATACAAAGTTATTACAATATTATTGAGTATCATCTCTAGTGCTGTATTTTACATCCCCATGACTTATTTATTTTATAATTGCTAACTTGCACATTTTAATTCCTTTCCCCCATTTTGCCTAGCTCTCATCCCCCTCTGGCAACCACCTGTTTGTTTCTTATATTCAGGAGTCTCCCTTTTGTTTTGTCGGTTCATTTGTTTTGTTTCTTAGATTCCACACATAAATGAAAGCAAAGGGTATTTTTCCTTCTCTGTCTGACCAATTTCACTTGGCATAATATTCTCTGGGTCCATCCATATTGTCATAAATAGCAATAGCTGTTTCAATAGGTGGTTAGTATTCTATTGTAGATATAGACACAGATAGATATAGACATATGCAATAGATATACACACATATATACATACTATATATATGCCGCGCATATACCCCACATCTTTCTTTATCTATTGATGGACATTTAGGTTGCTTCCATATCTTAGCTACTGTAAATATCACTGCAGTGAACACAAAGGTGCAGCTGTCTTCTCAAATTACTGTTTCCCACAGTGGTTACACCCGTTTACATTCTCACCAACCCATGCATGAAGGCCCTCTTTTTGCTGTGTCCTTGCTAACGCTAGTTATTTCTTGTCTTTTTCATACTAGCCATTCTGACAAGTATAAGATAATATCTCATGGCGGTTTTGATTTGTATTTCCCTGATGATTCGTGTTAAGCATCTTTTCATGTGTCTGTGGCCATCTGTATGTCTTCTTTGGAAAAATGTCTATTTGAGTTATTTGCCCATTTTTAAATCAAGTTGTTGTTGTTATTGTTGTTGAGTTTTAGGAGGTTTTTTTAATATAAATTTTGGATACTAACTCCTTATTAGATTTATCATTTGCAAGTATCTTCTCCCATTCAGTAAGTTGACTTTTCACTTTGTTGATGGTTTCCTTAGCTGACGGCATATAAAAAAGAGTCCAGTTTCAGTCTTTACACATGTTTTTCTAATTTTTACAACAACTATTTATTGAGGATACTGTCTTTCCCCCATTGTATATTCTTGTCTCTTTTGCCATAGATTAATTGATGATATGAACTGTGGATTTATTTCTGGGCTCTCTGTTCCACTAATTTATGTGTCTGTTTTTGTGAGTTCTTAATTTTGATTTGTACTACTAATGATATTTCCCAAAATTAAATAAACAATTTGTGATATTAAGTTTTATCTATAAGTAAGGAGTTGCAATCAGGAAATAAATAGATAAATAATTCTCAGGGGTGACAATTAACAATTAAAAATTGTGTTGTTAGGAATATCGCACTGGAGAGTATTTTGATTTTCTTATCATTAATTGAGGAGTGAGTTTAATCAAGGAATCAAGTCTGGAATTAGAGCATCCACTTATTTGCAAAAAGTCTTTAGTAATGCTGTGGCTAAACAGATAGTAACTATAAGATACAATATGGTCACCTCAGAAATATCGTTATGTATTAGAAGGGATGAGCGCAACATGAGTAAGTTGAAAAATAAATGTACTTATTAATGCAATCTTCCTTCTGGGTCTACTTGAAATCAGAACTACACTCAAAGAGAAATAGGGTGAGAAATAGGGTGACTGCAAGTGAAAGAGTCTTCTACTTACTCAGCCAAAGTTCTTGAGCATTTATCTAGAATGTGCAAGGGAAAACAATTCTAAAAATCAGATAGGTCCTCCGCATGGAATAGATGAATGCTCAATTCCAAAATACCAACTAATTCATAATGATCTTTATCACTTTTATCATAGCAAACAGTTACACAGCATGTACTAAATTAACTCATTTGCTTCTCATAAAAACCCCAAGAAGTAGATCCTCTTACTATCTTCATTTTACTGATTAGAGAATTGAAGAAACAGAGAGGTGTACTAACAGTGCTGAAGGTAACAAAGAAATGTTAGAGAGCAGTCTGGCCCAGAATCCATGCACTGATTTCTCTCTCAATACCAAGTGGAATCCTGATTGGTCTAATCCTGATTGTTAATTGTACTTCCAAGCTATATTTCCGTGATTAGAACATTTGCCACATTATCTTAAGGAAGTCTTTGAAAGTCCTGGAGTTTCATTTTAATAAAATCTTTGCCCTAGAGTAAGGCAGAAATGTGTTTTGAAAAGAAGTGTAATCCCTTAATTTTCATTCATTTAAAGTTATTTGAGTTATTTGAAGTTCAGTAAGACTTTTTCTTTGATTAGTCTTTTATCCCAATCCTAGGAATGTCCATTTTGCCAGTGATAAATAGGAATCTGGTCAGTCTTGTTAGAAACTCACTAGTTCTAGAGTCAAATGATTTTTAATTCATCACAAAATATTTACAGAGCTTTAGACCTGAGATTTTTCATTTAATATATGGCAGTGTTATGCAACCCCACTGAATTTTCTACATTAATCTTCAGGGTTAGAAAAGGGTTTATTTGCTGCCTGCCTCAAAGTCATTAAACTTAGTTCCTCCACTTATGTTGAGAAAAGACTTACGTAAATGTTCTTGGATATTTTTGCAATGCTTTAAATTGAAAACTGATTTGTGTCAACTATTTTTCTTGTAGGTCTATTACCAAAAACATACATAAGAAAGTGCTAAACTAATCCTTTATGCATATATTGGCTAAATTTAAATCATACTCCATGCATCATTAATGTAACATATACATAACTACAGAGGTAAAAAAAAAAGTCTAGTTTACCTAGTTTACTAGGTTACCTAGTTTAGTGCTATGGATTGTGATCTTATGTATAAATATTTAATTACCTAAACATTGGTTTTCTTTACTAGCATGATGAGAGATATGATGCTGGGGTGCAAGATTTAAAATCTTCAGATTTTCTGCAGGCAGAAATATAAATCTTAATGAAAATGTTATACTGCATAAATATCATGTGGGGAAGCAATTATAAGCCAATGCTTTATAGTGGGATGAGAAAGGCATTTATTCATGTTAGATATTTGTGTTTTTCTGAAACTATTTGCATACAAAGAAAAGTGACTGCAGAGGTTTATGAGATGTTCTTTCCTTGGAAGCTGAAATTCTGAAGTGCTCCACCATATTGCCCTTTAAAATAGAGAATTGTAGCTCAAGCTTTTTTGGTATACCCAAAAGAATTAGCTTCTGAGTTCTAAAGTGTGGATGATTTATTTTCTTCTCAGATGTTGGGCTACCTTCAGATGACAGGTACACAGATTTCAAAACAATGAATATACCTGAGGCAGTGATTTGTATCAAGTCGAGGGAAAAATATAACAAATATAAGCTGAATAACATTTGTATTGCAATTTTGGATTACTGGGGAATTATATTAAGCACACACAATTATATATGGCTGTTCACGGATTGAGTAGCAGGAGCAGAGTGTGGTTATATTTATTATAGAATTTGTTGAAAGGAGAACATTCATATTCTATGCGAAAGCGTGGCAATCATTGCAATTGCTGAAGAGATAATAAAAGGGTTGATTCCAACAGTTTTTGAACATAGTTCAGTACAACAGGAGCAAGAACATGGGAATTCTTTTATAGGATTTTTTTCTTCACAGAAATGTCTGAAATGAGTGTTCTGATGAAAGATAATTTCCTATTTCTAAAAATGCAAAGCAGGTTTATATTCAAACAAAATGTTATTATTGTTCAATGCATCCATTAGGAAGCATACTCATTAACTTTATAGGTGAGCCAGCAACTTAGCCTATTGCTTAAGATTTAGGTATAACTGTAAATGTATTTAAAATTCTTTGGGGCACCTGGGTGGCTAAGTTGGGCATTCAGCTCTTGCTTTTGGCTCATATCATGATTTTGCAGTTCATGAGTCAGGGTGCTGACTGTGGAGAGTCTGCTTGGGATTGTCTCTCTCTCTCCTTCTCTCTCTGCTCCATCCCTTCTCATTCTCTCTCTCTCTCTCTGTCTCTCTCTCTCTCTCTCTCTCTCTCTCTCTCACTCAATAAAATGAATGAATGAATGAATAAATAAATAAATAAATAAATAAGCTTTAAGAATAAATACTTAAATAAATTTATTTGTATAAGGTTGTCTGTGAGAATCATGTGTGAAAAAAGATGAATAACTTAAACATTAAGAAGAAGCACTGTCTTAACATATATATATGTTCTGCTGTTACATTGAATTTTTGGACTTCTCTGAGCCTCACTGTGTCTGATAAAATAGTAAATGAAAATTCTTGCTAAGGAGGTGACAAATATTTTTAAAGATACATAAAGATCTAGACCATTACACCTCAGGTAAGTTTCCCTTAGTTTTTCTCCTTCACCCTAATCTATGCATTGCTTTGCTCTTTCAGAGTGGAAAAATATAAATGCCAAAGTGGCACATTGAACATGCATGTCAGTAAGAAAAAACATTATAAGTTCCTGAGCAAGTGCAACTTTTAATAGTAGCGGAAGCTCTCAGGGTCTCTTCCTATCCATGACAACCACCAGTCATCCCCTGTGGGTGGGTGTTATGGTCTGTGTGCCCTCAATATTAGGCCTTTTAGGTTTGCTTTGATGAATAGGATGGTGTGTACACACAGGAATTGGAGAATAATTGTGTAATCTTTGGGTTAGATCGCTGAAAAGTTGACTAATCATTCTCACCTTGATGGAATGTCTGAAAGTTAAAATATTTGTCAACAATGCAGACTTTGATTTCCCAACTAGGACAGAAGCAGAGTCTTGCAAAATCTTCTCAGGTATTCTACAAGGGTATACAGCTATATTTTTTTCTCTCAAAGAAAAAAATACTGTAGGAAGGGAATCCCAAACCTCTTTTTCCTGACATAACAGATGTAGACTTCATAGTAAAAAACATGGAATCTCAGGAACCCGCATTCTTGTCCAGAGAACACTCTGTCACATCAGACCTGTGCAGAATAATTCTTACAAACAGAATTCCCTAAACCAACGGTGTTAGGACTTCCTGGATGCTATAAAGGTTTGTCACAAAAAAAGCCATCAACACAATTATATCACAGCTTGATACATCTGTCCATTGGATGGGTATCCAACAGGGCCATCATCCCGTTACGGAAGATATAAACTGAGGGGCTGTTACAGTCCTAGAATGACTATTTTTACTAAATCTTATTCTCTCTCTCTTCTGTGATGGATAGACTATAAGTAATACATAAGATACATGATGCATGGTACTTTTGAAAATATCCTATATTTTTGCCTGAAATTCAGATCAGCAACCACTCTCAGATGTAAAAAATTTGTTCCTGTAAATTAAAATAATTTAACATGCAAGAGAATGTCACAGCCTTCAATTTGGAAAGCATTTTAGGCAGTATTTAGCACAGCTCCTTGCCCCAATACGGAACCTCGATGTCTACAACCATTAGGTAGCTTCTCTGAGGTCACAGAAGTAGAGGCAGACAAATCTTCTCAAGTCCACTGCAGATCTCTCCACTTCATTTCCAACATAATGCCAGTAGTGACAAATAGTCACACAAAACAATACTATCTTGTCTATTCCGTGGGTACCTATTCATAATATATAGAGTCCTATTTAAAATGTAAGATAAATATCTTATTTATATTATTGTACTTGAGTATGAGTAAATAAAGATTTGAAAATGAAACTCACCCCCATTACAAACCTCAACAAATGTTACTTTACATGAACAGACATGTTCAGCAATCTATTAAATATGATTAAAAATATGAGTCTTTTGTAAGAAAATAAAAATGAAGATGGTCACATTTTGTAGAGAGGATTCTAAAGAGTGAACTGATTAAAACCTGCATTAGAACCATTTGAGGTTCTCATTAAAATGCAAATTCTTCAGCCCTGAACTAGAGTACTGAATCAGAATTTCTAGCAGAGAGAACATTAATTATATATTTTATTATAAGTCTTAGGTAATAATTAGGCTCAGAAAAATTGAGAATCAGATGTTTAAAGCTTATACAACTATATAAGGATTATTAGAGGCAATTCTTGATATTTCTCATGCTTCACAGAAAAAAAATTTGTTCCCTTGATTTTTATATATTTTCCTTGAATGCACGTAAAGCCTTCTAAGTTAAAACTTACTGTAACTCTATGGAGAAAACCCCAAAGAGTTCATTATTTCTCATGGTTTTGAGGTTAAGTCTGATTTTATTATACTCTTAAGAACTGTATTGCAGAAGTATATGCAGTTATATCCTTGTCAAGTAACATCTTTATTAATCAAACAGCTTTAATTTATTGAAGCAAATGCTTAGTAGCCAGACATTAATTCATGGGCTACCATTGTGGTGTTCTCCAGGGAATCCTTTGACTGATGGGCTGGGATGGGAGAGCCCATCTCTGCAGTATGGAGTTCTGTACAAGAAGAATAGAGTGTGCTGAATCCGGCTGCTCAGAAAAGCAGCATTATCTATGGCACCATATCACCAGGAATCATGAACAAGAACAAAAACTACAGCAATATAGCATACATTATATATTTGCATCATTATGAATAGGTTCTCGTTTACTTGTCCCTTTTGATCTTTACAGTAAGCCTGTGCTTTTATGGATGATTAAAAAGAGCATCACAGAAAGAAAGTTGTTTATCCAAATGTTTTGTATATTATACATAATAGTAAGGTTTTTCCCCATTCATTTATTCATTTATTTTTTTCTGCTAGGTAACACACCCAAAGTAAGGACAGACACAATTTTAATCCTTAAGCAGCTTCAAATAGAAACAGAGAGGCAATGTCAGTGTAGTTTTAGAAATGCTCAGCTGTGGTAAGTAGAGTCTGCAACGGGTGCACATAATAGATACCTAACTCTTCTTCGGGGCACTGCAGGGGGATACCTGAAGGGGAAGACACCTACATGGACAAATTAAAGAGTAACAGTTAGCCTGGTTAAAAAAAAGTGGGAAAGATGAAGTTAGGGTATTCCACGTGGAGGGAACACTGTATGTTCATCATGGCCTGGATGGAGAGGTGGAGAAAACCATGAGTCAGATCATTAAGGATCCTGCACACCAGGTTGAGATATTTGGATTTCAATCTGTTGGTGAGCACAAAACATTGACAATATTGTATTTATATTTTGGAATGATCCCTGTGAATATGGAAAAGGGATTGGGAAGGAGAAGAATTGAAAGCAATATGACCAGTTTGAGGGCTTAAAAAATAACTCAAATCTAGGTAGGGACAGTGGGGCTACAGATGACAGATAGGTTTAACATATAGAAAGGGAGTAGAATTGAAAGGGCTTAGTGATAGATGTGGGTGACAGGGAAATAAAGAGTACAGAATGGTATCTCATATGCTGGGTGATTAAGTGAACAGCTTTGCAATCTGAGATAGGAAATATAAGAGGAAAGGCTTTCACGGTAAGAAAAAAGTCCTTTGCTACTTCAATATTTTTCTTCTAAATTATTCTTGAACTTTCTATGTGCATATTCCTCCTAACTCGACAGGCACTCCTTTTATTTCTTTATCACACCATACATATCCTTATAGAATAATGTTCAACTTTTAAGAGATAGCATTTTCTTAGAAAAAAAAGAATGGTGTTACATCCTTTGGCTACTAGGGAAAATAGTTATATTAAGCCTTCTAACAGATATGCCAGGATTCTGTTTTAGAAGAAACACTAATTGGAATATCTAATTATGTTAAACAATAAATGGCTTGCTTGGGGTCTAAGATAAACCAAGAATATAAAAATTTCATATTGTTTGACATTTGAAATTCAAATTTGTTTGTACCACAGATAGTTGAAGATTTTCCCTGAACGTTATTATAGCTTTCAAGTAACTCTACACAGAGATACCTTATCTCATAGAATTTATTAATGGCATACAGTATCCTTCATTATCTCCTAGTAGTTCAACATATTTACTTTTGTTCACCAAATCGTTTGGGTTGTGTACATATTTGCTCATTACTGATCTTTAGAGTGAAGTGTAGTTCATGGTATTAAGTACATTTGTGAAAATACATCTGAGTTTTATTTTATGCAATTATCTTAGTTTGTAGCATATTTTTTTATGTCTCAAATGATGGTAAAATTGTCTTCTAAAAGATTATTTCATTTTGGGAAAGTAGCTCAACCTTTCTGGGTCTGTTTCCTCATCTGTCAAATAAAGATGGGACTAGTTCTACTTTATATAGGTTTGAGGGTAAGTTTTTAAAAATGTTTAGAACAGTGTCTGATACAGTATATGTAAGTAATTATGAATCTTCACCCTTTCCACCTTCTCTTGCATGCCCTAAATGCAATCTTCTAGTTTTATTAATTGTGTTTCCTATTCACCCTTCCTTTTGTCCATCTTCACTTCTACTGCTGTCCTTGAGAAAAAGGACATAGTGGCTTTTACCTCTTGATTTGCAGTGCTCTACCCATAGCCATTATTAAGTAATAACTAAGTTAATGCATCCATGTTGTAAAATCTGACTGTGAAAAGGGGGCCCCAAAACTCTTTTTGTCAATCACTGTTGGTATAGCCTCTTAAAGTAATTGCTTAGAAAGATTGATCATTTGGACATAAGCACATTGGTGTATTTGTTAATCAGTACGACTGTAAAACTGCTATGATGTCACAGTACTAATGGCCAATTCACTGGCTAATCAACATTTAGTGTAGCAGTTGAACATTTTGCTCCCTATTTCTGTGGCATTGGGCGAGTCACATACAGTTTCTCTTGTGTTCCATTTTCTTTTTCTCTAAAATTAGTAAGTTGGACTAGAATTATCTTAGTGATCCTTTGACATTTATGGTTTCAGTAGACTTGAGCAATTATTCAACATGTGAAATATGAGACACTGAGAAAAACACATCATGTAGAAAATTTCAGGCAGGGGGATATTAAACTAATGACCTTGATTTCTCAGCCTGTTGCTCAGTTCAATGAGACAGACTGGTAGACAGGATTTTCTAAAAGACAGTTTTTTTTTTAAAGACAGTTTTTTAATTTGATTTTGCAAGATCTCCTCTGTCTTAGGATTCATTTGCATCTTTTCAAACACCAAACCCTTCTCTCCAAAAAGCGCAGAAGATTTTAGCTTAAGCAGGTTGCCACAGTAAAGTTTGACCTTGAGCCCAGAAAGCGTTCTATAGATACTGAATCCCTATCATTTAAGTTTATATTGGCTCTTAAAAATGACTAGTTCAAATATTTTATTGTCACTTTTCTCCATGATTCTTTGATTGGAGGCTTTTCAAAAGGCAAAATATTTTAAATCAAATTTGATTCATCATTCCACTTCAAGTAGCAAGTCTTTTAAATGTAGTCTTTAAAAACTACTGAATACCTAAATTTTCTTCTGCTGATTAATCTATGGCAAGCTTTTTGTGTAGTAAAAATGGACTGCAAAAATGGTTTCTGGGACCTGGGAAAGTGATTTTCCTGGGGAACCTAGCAGTGTTTATATCAATGTTGAATTTTTTATGAATCAGTCATATTAATGCTAAATTTTAACTGAGAACAACCCAACAATTTTGGCCCACATGCACTGTTCGCTTAAAAATCATTATTTTATGAAAGACAGTCATGTTTGATTTAAGTAGAGAAATAAGAAAGTCATTCCAGTTCTATCATGGTCCATAGAAAGTTGCTTTGAATGCAACATTAAATTATTAATTTTATGTGAATGTTGTCCATCTGAGAACCTTCTGCTCCAAAGGACTGTGGATATTTCACAATGAGTCTTGAGGAGATCAGAATTACTATTTATTAAGGCCTTGATTAATCATTTGATGGCTATCATTAGGAATTAATTCATAAACTCATATTTTGATGTGAAAGATGAACATATCAGTTTCAAAGAGCCTAACTAACTAGAGCCAAATGCTGATGTAGGGCAGCTCAACTGCATCATGGCCCAGACTACATGGCGAGCTCTAAAACACAAGCTATATCACAGGAATAATTTTCCAACATACTGCCCTGTTTTCTCCTGAATAGACTTTTTTGTTCCTATCAAACCATTTGCCTGGATGTTTTCATTTAGAAAATATTGCCATAACTAGATAGATAATAATTCAACGGTACCCTCTAGAGTAAATCTAGGGTGGTGGCTAATATTTAGCCCTGAGTCCCTGGTCGTCCTCTTCCTACTTAGATGATCTTGACAAGATGCCATAGTCTGCCTAGCCTTGTCCTCTCAGCTGTAAAATGGGAGAACTTGATTACTCTTCATTACTGCTTACCCTTGGGATCATTTGTCAGATCAAATGTGAGAAGGTATGTGCAGGATGCCTGGGCATCAGCTAATTCTAGTTATTATCATTATTAGTAGTACTAGTATGGTTATCATCATGGAACTGAATTTAAAAATATCAGAAAATATGTAATTTTGCTAATGGTAGCACTATGTTTATAATTTAGTCAAGGACTAAAGTTATGCAATTAAGGCTAGTGATGTTCTCATAAAAGGTGACTCAATTTCTGAGGAATATATTAACATTTACAGTTTTAAACCAATACTTAGGTCTACATGTCAGTAATGCAAAAACAATGTGTTTACTCTGTGAACTCTGGCTATCTTACTCATCAATCATTCATCTATTCAGAGAATTTATAAACCAAACGGTCTTGGCATGACGTTTTGGACTACCTACCTCCTTCTATCTTATTGTGCCCTGATGGATATAATGATTTTCTAGATATTTGCATTTGTTTCTCACCAGACTAGGCTTAGTCTACACAGACGAAAGGAATAGCCATCTCAAGGGAACAGACAACTATAAAAAATAGGAATTTAAGATCCAAATTATCCTGCAAATAAGGGATAAATTCATTAGCTCATCACTTGAAAAGCTCAGGGAACAGCTGACTCAATCTGTTTCACCATAGGACACAGACCATTATTTTCAATGAAAGAATCATTCAAGTGAAGATATTATAAGAAACAGAGTGGCTAATTAGTTGTTCACATATATCCTACAGATCCTATTTAGTTCTTCCCAGAATCCCAAGCTATGCACAGATAAAATTAATTTAATTCTGAGCTGAAAAGAAGGGGTTCATGTCTCTCCTCTATCTTTGAGGGTGAACAATTAGGAAGAGGGTGTGTCTGTGTGTGGGAGGAAAAGGTTTCCAGAGTTGTTAGTGTCACCAAGTATGCTATAATTTAAGGGTGTGATGGTTGTCCTTCTCCCACTGTCTTATCTCAATACCTATGATTGCAATGCCCCTCCTTCTGTGATTCATCAGGGCCATTTATATTCTCTCCCTTGCACAGTTTTCTAGTTATTTTTATTATTTAAGTCTGGAATAAAATCTTACCTTATGAGAATCAGATCATAATTTTGTGGAGGTGTACCTTTTTGTTGAGTTCTGAACTATATGAAAACATAATTAAATATGCTATGAAAATCTTTTCTAAAGGCCTCTGGATATTTTGTAGAGTTACGAAAAGAAAATTAATAATAAAGACATCAGGGGGAAACATTAGTAAAAATTTAAGAGGCCTATATTGTTAATTTTCTCAGCCAGTTCACAGGAAGTTAGCCAATTAAGGTGATTGTGAATATTCAAATCTTCTATTTCTTCAGTAGTTTGGTACTTGAAAACCACAATACAAGAATGATTCTTTTTTAATTGCTCATTATTTCTTAGGCATCTCTACAACTGCCACAAAGCTAGGATTAAGTTGGGCATTGATATGAAATTTAATACAAAGTATTTTTACTGAGCATTTGTTAAGTTTATTAATATTCATTAAGTGGAATTCAGGAACAATAGAAAACAAAATCCTAAACCTCTATGCAAATCAACTAAAAATATGGATATGCTTTAATAGGAAAGCTGGAAGTATGTTATTAGTATACTAAGTAGGTTATTAGTCATAAAAATGTAGAAAAATTGTAGCAAAAATGTAGGTGTTGAGGAGTTAGGTAGTACTTCTTGGAAAAGATGGACTTTGTGCTGGAAGAGGGAAATAAAGGGACATTTCAGGCAGGACCAACACCATGATTAAAGGCATAGAAGAGAATCTCAGATATTACTTACACAAATTGTTTTCCACCATCATTTAGTATGTTTTAAAGATATGTGTATATAATTTTTTTAAAGTGACACAAAATATTCCAGAAAGCATTTCTCATTGGTAGGAGCAAGCGATATGTTATCGTATTTAGGAAAAATGAAACACCAGGAGCCAGATGGCAAGATTCAGAAATGAAAGTCTGGATTACAAACCTCAAGAGTGTGTTATAGACTAACACACTAGTTGTTTTAACAATGTGTATGGTAATACTTGTAAAATATTAGTGCAAATTCTCCACCTGGGATAAAGGTAATAGAGAGATCCCCACCCAAGATCATTCTGCACTATGCAATGTTAATATGTCACAAATTCCTTAGAGTGATTTATATTACATGTCTATTATACAGGTAAATCTGTTTTATTAATATTGTAAGTCTAGGTCGTTTGCCAGCACATATTTTTTTTCAGGTAATACTGTTTCTCTGTGCATGTGTGCAATAAATCTTCTCTCTACCAAATCTGTGCTTTAGTAGCAAGTCCTCATTCTGCATCCCAATAAAATGAAATGTCATAGTGAATAAAGCACTGTAGCTACATTTCTGATGAGATCCTAAAAGAACCTGCCAAAGAAAAAGACTTTGAAATAGTGATTAAAAAAAAAAAAAGAAGCAAATTCCTAGCTAGTGATCTGTGTGTTCTAATGGGAGAGGCTTCAATGTGGAAAAAGTGTCCACACAGTGGGACCCCTGTGCTCCCTTTGAGCAGACTTCTGTGCTCCTTGAGGAGAGGACTCACATTCTGTTCTCTTCTTTCTAACAATACATATGGAAGAGCTGGGTCACCTTAATCTGGCTGAAATCAGAGGCTCTCTGTATATGCACTCTGGGCAGTCGGGCTTGCAGCTGACTTAAA
Source organism: Suricata suricatta (assembly GCF_006229205.1). Taxonomy (NCBI): domain Eukaryota; kingdom Metazoa; phylum Chordata; class Mammalia; order Carnivora; family Herpestidae; genus Suricata; species Suricata suricatta. The sequence goes on from NC_043701.1 coordinate 29,511,837, forward strand.
GATTATTCACTGTGAAGAAGATTCCTTCTCAATGGCTCACCGCAAGAATTTATCCATGTTAGTGGTCTTTATAGCCTTCACTTTCGAAGCCTTGAGGGATAGGAAGACAACAGTGTTGGGGGGCGGGTTTCTTTCTTTCTTTCTTTCTTTTTTTTTTTTGGTCATTGTTTTTCACTTAGTAGCAATCTTTTTTTTCTTTTAATTCTTTTAATTTTAATTTAATTTTGAGAGACAGACAGACAGACAGACAGAGACAGAGCATGAGTTGTGAAGGGGCAGAGAGCAAAGAAGACACAGAATCCAGAACAAGCTCTAGGCTCCGAGCTGTCACCACAGAGCCTGACATGGGGTTTGAACTCATGAACCGTGAGATCATGACCTGAGCCGACGTAGAATGCTTAAACTAAGACCGAGCCACCCAGGCACCCCTATCAATTTCTTGGAGGCAGGTTCAAGATGATGGTATAAAAGAGTTTGTATAAGTAATCAACACTCTACTGTATCTCTTGTGTGCCAATGAGTTTGCCTTTAATCCACAAATTGCTGAAAGGCAGTTATTTTAATACTGTTCTTAGTTTTAAACTCCCCTGTGCTTAAGCATCAAGAACTACAATCCTTTAATACAAACAATATAGTATATTTAATGCATTTTAAGCTATGTTCTTTCAATCATGTAGGTCCATAATGAAAAGGGTCTCTGAATTTTGCTTATGGGTATACTGATTTAGCAACTGTGTACTATACTCAAGCCAGCAAATTTTCTGGTGGATCTGCTCATATTCAGGGATATTGAGCAACTCAATTAGAAACTTAATCTGACTTAAATGTTCCCTGAAATAACTGTCATTACCTTCACATTTGATTTACACTGTATACCTGTTTAAATATATCTTTAAATTACATTTCTTTGGAACCACATAAAGACTTCTTTACACCCAGATTTTAATCTCTACACTTGTATGACACTAAATCCTGGGCAAACATCTGGATTTTGTAGAGAGCTCTCTGTCTTGAAGTTGGCCTGACAGATGGGAATTTCATGGAGACTTTGCCAATCATTTTACTTTTTGTCAAGAAAGTAAAAAAGAGGTAAAAAATCATATGCCTATGTTTGCTCACCAATTTGAAAATAATGGTCAAACTGATGAATTGTTCATTATTACCATCACCCCAACCCCAAATCATCCCCTGGTTTACAGTTTGTAAAAGATCGATATAGGAGTAGGGGATGGCATCACAAGCCACTAGGGGTCAGCAGACACCAGGAATGTGTGGCATCATTGTCCCTGTGAGGGAATCAGAAGATAAAGGACCTACAGATCTCTCCGTGGGTGTTCGGCCATATCCTTCCCTGGCACACACTTCATTTTTACTTTAGATTATAATGAAAGAAAAGTACCATGTACATTTATGTGGGACCTATCAGAATTTTATAGATTCTCAATGTTCCATCCTTAGATTCACTGCCTTTGAGTATGTAAATGAACTAAATGGAGGAAGACAGAAGAAATCAAGAAAGCCAGGCAAATGCCAAAAAAAAAAAAAAAAAAAAAAGAAAGGTGGAACCTAGTACATCCGAAGCACAGCTAGCTATGTTTATTCTGTGGCTAACTCCAAAGATCTATGGGATCTTCTTTCTGGAATCCAGAGGATCTCAATGTGTGGTTACCAGGACCTGAAGCATCAGTAACTCCTGGGAAGATAAGAAATGTAAATTCTTGGCATCACCCCAAAAGTACTAAACCAGAGACTCTGGGACTAAATGCTGGCAATCTGTGATGAAAGAGACCTCCAAGTGATGCTCGTTAATGTTTGAGAACCACGACTCGAAATTGTAAGTTGAGATGATATGAAACTAGCAGGAAGGACATAGTGTATTTACTTTAAAAGATCTAATTGAGTTGATTCTTTTAACTATTATGTGAGTGACTGCCTTTTGGGTCCTAAGTGACTCTTTACTATTTGATATGTACTTGTGGCCAAGACGCATCTTTGAATTATTTTCAGTTCAGCTGGAAAGTAGGCTAACCCTGTTGGGAGTAATAACAAAACACTAGTCATTCCCACATGAAGTACATGGAATGTAAAAGCCCATGAGGATGTGAGCTGCTTAACAAGGTCAATAAGTCACAGGATGAGATGGTCCCAGAAGACCTCCAGCTTTTGCCTAAGCAGTGTGCTTAATAATTTTTTTTCTTGAGGGAAGAGCAGAAAAATTAGCAATGCCCAGGATGGGAGCCCCAACTCACACCCGTCTCTAAACCACGTGATGTGGGTATAAAAAGCTTCCAGACCCTCCTTTTCTCCTGTACTTAATTCCAGTCGATCTCTTTAAAATCTCACTTTGGCCAACAAATACCATGAGAATCATTTTCCTCTGCCCAGTGATCTAATCTCTGTGCTAGCAGGTTGGCCTAAAATCATCCCCAACCGATGCAGGCCATTTCTGTATTTAGAGATGGATCAAGATAATTTATCAACCTTATCATTAGCAGCTGCAGCAGCAGGAATGGCATGCTGAATACCCAGTCTGCGGAAGGTTTTGTAAAAGTGCAGGAGCCAAAAATCTAGGGACTGACAATGGAGTTGTAAGAACAAAACAGCACTTAAAAAATTTACAGACGACAGTGTAAGATGTACAAAGGAATGGCAAAAGGCAGGAATAGGTAGTATGAACTTGTAAAAATTGTGAATTTTAGCAATTTTCTCCCACCATTAGTTACTTCTTCACAGCCAATACATAAACAAACTGCCCATTCTCTTAACCTCATAGAAAGTAACTTCTGTGAATTCTTTTGGTCCAGTATAATTGGAATTTTAATAGACTCGAATCTCACTGTAATTTACATATATGCTATTATAAGAAAACATTCCATTCTAGGATTTGCATACCCTTATAGGAAACTTTAATTTCTCTTGCAGGTGGACAATTATTGTAGTCTATAGTCTTCAACTCTATTTGCCATTTAGTTTCTTGTATCCTGTGTCTTGATCCCTGAAGAAGGTAGGTGGCAATGCATTATAACCTGTACTAGCATTCTGTCTCTGGCTATCCATTATCTTCCAGGAAGTGCTATAATTGGAAAGGCTACTTGAACACAAGGCTTTTGTCTCATTCACCTTCATTTCTTCAGTACCTGAGAGCACAGTGAGTATCTGGCTCATAGTAATACATGAATATAAGATGAATGAATGGACCCACAGATTATGCATAATGGCTATCGTACATTGCTATCCTTTTTAGAGTAGACACTGTGTGATAGAAGGAAAAGTAAGGATGCCTTTAAAAATCTTGATTTCTTTTGGTTTAGTTAATGAGGAATCGTGTGGCTTTTACAAGAATATTCTGTGGCAAATTTTTTTCAGCAATTTTTTAAAGCATGAAATAAAGCTAACTTTCAGTAAAACAAATGTGATAGCATGTCCTTCTGTGCACTGAGAAAATGGGATGAGTTCTATCCAGTGAAAACTCCTGACTCACAGGTACAATGTCATCACCAGAGAGAAATGCAATTTCAAATTTTCTCCATACACCTTGCATCATTCAACTTTCTATCTCCAATACTGAATACAGTGCCTGGCACAGAAAGGTACATAATAACTATTGATGAATGAGTAAATATATATGAACAAATAAAGGAAACTCAGGAGGTATGTGCCCATGTGTCGAATATTTTTATTACTAGGGGCTCTCAGAGACCTGCTTTAATAGGTAAGAATGATTTATAATTATGTAGTAATTTATTTTAGCATAAATTTTTATATGCTTACAGACAGTGAGAATAATTTTTTCTTAATGTTCCAATATTTCCAAGTAGCAATCTATTCCCTTTCTTTTCTAGAGTCCATCTTTTAAAAATAGTATGAAGAAGAACTCCATTAGAGTCGTAAAAGTTTATTAAAAATTCTGAATGAATAGAAGAGACACTTACGAGCTTTCATCGCACTTAAATGTTGCTGACATTTTTCAATTTTCAGTCCTCTACAATATATAATTGCAAATTCTCTTTATTCTTTGCTCCTCTTTCCTTGTGGGTTTACAGTATAACACAATCCTCGCCTCAGGGCTAGCCAACCCTGTGCTGATCCTAATACCCCGATTTAATCTTTTAAAATGAGGTACTTCCATTGGAGAACTGCAATGTAAAGATTGCCTTTCTCCCTCCATTCATGTGTTTATTTGACCGGGAAAGTCCATATGAAGGTAACTTATTACTTTGCCTCCTTCCTCAAAATTTGTTCTCTCTCAAACTGATAGGAAGATTCCACAAACATCAAGGCAAATTGTTCTTACTCTAAAGGCAGGGAGTTAAGGCATGTTTTATCCTGAAAGGGCTCCCTGGAGACCTTGAAGAGCATGTGTGAATATAAACAGCAGGAGCTTCCTGTGGCTGACTACAAAGTGCCTGGTTGCAAAACCATTTCCTGTTTCTAACACAAGTACGGTCAAGTACCATTTGGAAATTCTGCAGATACATCATCCCACAATGAGATTTGATCAACTGAATATTATTAGCTCTGTGTCTTTCATTGAGCCACATCGTGCGGTTCTTCCTGTTTCAAGTAAAATATGAAATAGACTCTTGGGGTAATTCTAACCATTCCATTATGATCACTGGGCTATGAGATAATGGTCTCTGGTCAACATGTCATTGAATCTTGTGTTACCTCATTTTTTGTTCCATTTGTAAAATGTGAATAATAATCCTATTCATTGTACATCTCGCCAAATCATCTTGATAAACACTTTGCTTTTTAGAGGTATTTAAATTTAAAAAAAGAGAGAAAATGAACTCCAATTTTAGTACCTCCCTACCCAAAGGCAATAGTGCAAGCAGAAGCGGTGAACGCTCTGTGTGGGGGGCTCCCATGCAGACCTCAATTCCCTCCACAGAGGCAGACGCTGACTCCAGCTGCGCGCGAGATGGGCTCTGCACTCAGGGGAGATTGCTGAATTATCCGTGCATTGATCTATTCCTACCAACTAGCCTTTATTGTCTTTGTGCCCTTTATTATAATCGCTTTTGATATGGCTAGCTTCCTTTTGTTTTGCCAATACTATACGGAAAAAACCCAACCCTGACAGTACGACAAATGATGTGACACTTAGAATAGTTGAGGTTAACAAAAGAATCCTCTCTGAAAGAAAATATTTCCCCCCAAATCAGCCTGAGAAGATGATATTTGCACTACTTCATGGAGTACTTGTTCACGCAACTCCCATTACTGATAATGGGAGCTAATCGGTGGGAGAATAAACACCTTACAACACATTACACTTAAAACTCAGCATGAATCGAAAAACAGCTATTTTACTCAGTTAGGATGGATGCTTTTAGAGTAAAGGGAAAACCTGCTGTTGAGTTCACAATTCCTCTAGGTATAAAGGAAAGAAATTATTTTAAATGTTATTTGTATCTGTAACCCACTACAGCGCTCCGGCTATAATTTGCAGCAACACGTCAGTTAAGTAATAACAGATACACTATAACGCTGTTAATCAACGCGCAAACACCAAGTGTGCAGAGGCTGACGCCGCGGTGGGAGTGCGCCATTCCTGAGAGAAAAGGACTCTGTTCTCCATCTCCCTGCTTTCTCTTGCTCTCTCTTCCCATTTAACTTTTCTCCACATCTCACTGTGTCCTCAGTAGAAAACGGCTAATTTCTGCTAATCGTGACTGATCTTAGGAGAGAGAGGCATGTTTTATTCAGTGAGATACCAGGATAGAGGTTCCCTTTAAAATGGCACGCATTCTGATTTCCACCATTTCCCCGTTACCGCATAGAATGAATATGGCCTCCCTTCCGGATCGCCATGTTTAAAGCGCAGGTGCAGCTTCTGATTTCACTTCAGAAGGACCACCCCTTGCTCTCTGGCTTTTTTGACCTCTTAGTGGCTGTCAGGTCAGTTTTTCCTGAGCTACTAACCTTGTTAAAGTTCAATGCCTGCAATTGAAGTGCTTCCTTTGAGTCCAAAATCTAGTAAAAGGATCACATAAAAAGGCCCCAGCCAAACAAAAACAGCCATTGAAACAAAATGCTGCCGCAGGGTCCATGAGTCAGAGCCCTCTTTGGGCAGTCCTCTGGGGTGTGTCCCTCACTCACCCTCCGTTCTCGTGCTCAGCACTTCCCTTGCCAGCTTTTCTGGTTCCCCCTTCTTACAGTCTTCATCAGCAACACATCGCCATGGAACTGTTACTGCTACAATCGCCTGCGTCTTCCCCAACTTACTGCACCATAACCTCTATACCAGAGCTCTGCTTCCTTCCTGAGGGAAAGCTACAAGAATTCCATTCTTTCTTTTTAATTCATTACCTCAACAAATATTTAATGAACAGGTCTGCTAAGATACTGTTGTGGAACCTTCCTTTCACACTAATAGCTTTATGAAGGCAAGACCTCCCTTGTTTAATTGAGGGAAAAAAAAATATATATATATCACTCTCTTTGAGGGACATAGGCTTGCCAAGAGGAGAAAGACACTGGAATGGAAGTAATTTTAGAGGAGTCAGAGCTTTCAGATTCTCCTAATTCAACCCACATAGACACTGAGGACACCATTTTAAACTAAGGAAAAATCCTGCTTACTGCCCTAGTAGAAGAAAGGAAGAAAAAGGAAGGGTTCAGTAGTGCTTTTAACTAATTAGTTCATTTAGTTCTAGATAAAATTACCTCCTCTCTCCATTCCGTCTCCTCCACCTAACACTGTGATTTGGGCCAGTTTCATTCTGACACAGTATAAGGCAGACTATGAAGACATCACAAATGAGGCAGACTTTGACAAAAGTGAGAGGTTGGCTGTTCTGAATGAATCTCCAGAGTCCTCCTATGGTTTCTGAAGTGGGTCTTGATTACCCAGGTAAATGCATGCTCTGTTGGAAATCCTACTAGTTACTTCTTTCAGACAATTCTCTGGAGCACTCAGTTCCTACACTGGGAATCTTTTTTTTTTTTTTTTTCTTTATAGAACTGAGGGAACTACGAAATACTTTAAGGTCCTTTGGTAGAGATAACTGCTTCAGTATACAAATATGGAAACTGAGTCCCTAAGAGTTTAGATATCTTAGTCTCTATCATACAACTTATTTGTGACAAAGTCTGAGACCAAAGCTCTGTCTGAAATACTGTTGCTTCCCTCCATCCTGGAAAAGGCGGTATCTAAAAATCTCTAGGACAAAGCTGACTGACTCTCATTCTTAATATATTGCTCAAGTCTCAAGTCAGTATTAATGTAGCATCAATCATGTGATGACATTCTATACCACTGACAATATAAAGAGCATTTAGGAAGCACCTGTTAGTCTTTTTTGCACATAAAATTAAACATAGAAGAACAGCATAATTCTTAGTTGCCTGGAGTTATTTTAAGTAAAGTACTTTTTTAAGATGAGTGAATAATTTATCCACATCCTCAGGCTGATTGTGAAATCCATTTCACCCCTAGATGTACTGGACCCTTTAATAGTAACAACAGAGAGAAAGAGCAGAGGTAACAGAGTTCTAATAGCTTCTACAGACTGCAACAAGAGCATCCTGAGTCTCTGCTTCTCATTTTGCTAGAGCAATAGGGGAAGAAAAAATTCTTTTGCAGTAAGAAATGAATAGAAAATGGAGGCACAGGGACAACATGACACACAGAAATCCTCTTCCCCAGAAAGGAAAATTAGAGGCAGAACTTCTTAAGTTAACATTAGAAATGGAGAATGATTTCAGTCATTGTGTTCTTACTGAAGTCCATGATGCAAGCCCAAGGGATTTGGGCCAAGTAACTCCAAGGCTGGCCAGACTTAGATTCATTCACAATGTGTTTGTCTTGGACATTCTAAGACTCATTTTAATTGAACAGAATGAAGACACAAATATAAATAACTACTGGGGACTCAAATGAATTTCTTGTAATTCCATGTATACTATATACTTTATTTTGAATTAATTGTTCTGATAATAGTGTCCATGCCTCTAGTTTATCATTGCTAAAGGACAGTGATTCTAAGATGGCTGTTAACATTTCTGATTTTGATCACAAATCTATATTTCATGAGAAGAATGAGTTAGAAAATAAAGATGGAAAAAATAAATATTGTTTTACATTGACTGAGAATCCATAACATGAAATTATGAACAATTAAAATAGGATACTTACCCTTAAGTGTACATCATAGATAGCAAGGGATACATAGTATGCCAGATCCTAATGTATAGAATGGATAATTTCTCTTAAATGGTAGATATATCTTAAAATCTGTATTGCATTCCTAGCCACGTAGACAATTACTTTTTGAGCACTCAATGAATTATTCATTGTTCAGGAGTTACCAACTCAACTTTCCCACTCACAATTTGGATTCATTTATGGGAGGAGATGTTTTCCAGGAAGCAGAAGAATTTAAAAGTAAAGGCCATTAACTTACAGTCAGAAGTTCTGGTGGATTCTAGTTTTGCTTCTCTGACTTAATAGTCATATGATTTAGAGAAAAATCACTCAAATGTTTTGAGTTTTGGAATTGTAATTTCAAAAACAGTAATAGATAGATCCTCTTTCTCTTAACCCAGAGGGTCATTAAGAGGACGATGTACAATAATGAATGTGAATCATTTTGAAAATTGCATATAACATAATTTCTCTCAAATGGCTATGTAGATCGCTTCTCTGAAATTCAAAGAAAGGTGAGTGTTATTGTTGATGTCCTTATTCTACCTATCTTCTCCTTTTCAACCCACATACACTGTTGCATTGACAGGGCTAGGACTGTATTCAATAAACATATATTGAGACCCACCAATAAATTTGATTTTCAAAATAGAGAAGATCATTACTTTCCTGAATTATTGGGCCCCATTGGGAGACAGAGATAGAGGTCAGATGATCAAACTTTGATATTTATCTTGTCAAAATATTGGGAGGAAAAGCCAAACATTTACATGTATTGTGCATAAGCTATTATATTTTTTAGCTTTGCATGTTTTCATTAAAATTTCTTGAGCAATCTCTCCTCATAGGCTATGATTTTCCCCTTTGTTTATTTCTTGGTATATGGTCAGCGCAGAGTCAAGCAGCTATTCCTGGATTCTGAATTCAAAGATCTTTGAGGTCTAGCAGCTTGCTTAGAAACGTTTATTTCAAATTTGACTTTTTTTTTTTTAATAAAAACAGTTCCTGAATGAGAGGTTAGAACATGTTTGTCATTTATTTTCAGGATGATATTTTTCTGTAACTCTGAGTATTTTTTTAAACTGCTTTGACAACAATCATTTCTATCTTGTTTTCAGAATCATGCTTGCTAAACCCTACATTTCATTTCATAGTGTATCAGTCCTATACTGGCTGTTAAATTATCATTTGCAAACTGCAGGTACAAAGACACTCTACACAGCTTATACATGAAGTTTAAATTAGATCAATGAGAAAAATTAAAAGCAGAAAAACAGATTTTTGTCTAAAGGCTAATTTATTATAGGGATAGTTCTGATTCTTTCCTTTAACAACTTTCAGAGATGACTTGGTAAATAGTTTATCTTAAAGTGTGAAGTTTTATGGAATCAGGAAAGGATTTTTACTTGTGTAATTTACATAATTAAAGTCTTTCTGCCGGTATTTACTCCCCATTTTGTTATTTATGTAACACCTGTAAGACATAATTTAGTAATAAATGTGCAAATAATCTTATATTAGTTGAGGCTGTCTGCTTTTTTCTATGAGACCTGGTTTATTTTCCATGAAGGTGGATTAGAAAAATGGACATCTGCCTTGTTGTTTGATTGAACTCATTCTCAGTGCCTAACTACTGAAGTGGTGAAAATGCAGAGACGTATGGGTGGGAGGTAGAAGTAATTTCTGCATATAATGACAGCATGAATCAAGTGGCATTTGCAAGACATTTTTCCTTTCAAAGATGTGCCTCGGATTAGAATCTAAATAGTTAGTTTACACCTATGGCAATGTTTGGTTGGGTATACATGGATATACATGGATACACATGAGAATAAGTTTGTAGAAATATGAAAAGATCTCTTTTAAATTTTTTAAAATATTTTTTAAATGTTTTAATGTTTTTAAATTTATTTTTGAGAGACAGAGAGAGACAGCGTGAGCAGGGGAGGGTCAGAGAGGGAGGGAGATACAGAATCTAAAATAGGCTTCAGACTCTGATCTAGCTGTCAGCACAGAGCCCGACGTAAGGCTCGAACCCACAAACCATGAGATGAGCTGAAGCCAGACACTCAACCGACTGAGCCACCCAGGCACCCTGGAAAGATCTCTAAGATAAATTGAAAAGCTATGAAAGGACTATTAGTATTGAATATTTTAGGAGGCTTTCTCTAAGTAGGAGTTATCTACATTTTCTTATATTCAGGCTTGTTCTTAATTTCAAGATAATTTATGGGATTCTCAGCAAAAGTAGACCCAGTTGCTCTTATCATCTCTTATCACTTGACTTCCCAAGATAACCAGATGATTTTGAACTACTTTGTTTAATGAATTTGCTTTTTCAGTCACTGAGGAATTAAGAAATGAGAAAAGGTCACTGAAAATGACTTTTTGTGGGTACACGTGTAATTCTTATTAAGGACAGAAATGCAGACGAGCAAAATCTGTCCTGAGGATCTGATCCTGCTCTTGTTGAACTGATGTTTTCAGGTAGAGCCATTATTCCTAGATGTTTTTTTTTAAGGATCAACCAATTGCAAAGCTAAGGTCAAGATACCACTGCTAACTTTAGGTTGATTATAATCCTTCATGAAATCGTTTCCAGAATCTTATGAATGGTAAAAAATATTTAAATATTTCCTTAAATAAATTTCACTTTGGGATAAAACAAATAAGATAGTTTAGTGATGATCCCACTTTTTACAATTCCATCAATAGAAAAATATTAAAGTGCACATCTAAATTAAATTACATCATTGCTCCAATTGTGTATGAGATAAGGTTGCACCTACATTATTCAATGGAATCCAAGAAGGAACCATTTCTTAGAATTCCTGATAATCCTCCCAGCTGTGGTTTTCCTGCTTTGTTTCCTACTGCTCATAACCTATTATGATTTGCCTTAACAGTCAACATTATTCCTTTTATGAAACTGATTTCCACAATGTATTCCTGCCTCAGTTACAACTTAAGAAGCCAGTTCACAGAGTAATAAACATTTCCATATGAATTCTAATCTTTTGTGCTTGTCAAACTCATAATTCAAATTTGTCATGGAGTAGACAGTAATATTTGCTTTCTTGGGAGTCATGTGATCATCACTTCCTTGTTCATACTCTATCAGTTTCTCTGGATGACTGGTAAGCATGGTGGTCTATTCCAACTACACATATAACCAGGAAGCTCCTACAAAGTGACCCCCTTTTTTAAAAGAAGATTATAATTGCCTAAAATGTAGGCATCCATCAGAAATGGATAAGAGTTGGCTGTGCTCAATAATATCTATCATTCAGAGTGCAAATTGGCTGAGAATAAAAACCTCCAAGCTTCTTTGCAAATTAGATGTTCAGATGGGCAATGCAACATTGGCTTAAAAAAAAAGATAAAATACATGGGATAGATAGATTTTTAAGAACCAATAGGAGTTTCAGGTAAAAAGATACATCCTGTATGTAAGATTACAATGGTCAACTCTTAAACCTCACTGATTCATATATAATTACTACCACAATAAGACGATGTTACATAGTGGGGAAAAAACACATAATTAAAAAAATTGAACTGTTTTTTTCTTTTTTTTTAAATTTTTTTAATGTTTTATTTATTTTTGATACAGAGAGAGAAAGAGCATGAGAGGGGGAGAGGCAGAGAGAGAAGGAGACACAGAACCGGAAGCAGGCCTCAGGCTCTGAGCTAGCTGTCAGCACAGAGCCTGATGCGGGGCTCGAACCCACGAACGTGAGATCTGACCTGAGCCAAAGTCGGATGTTTAACCGACTGAGCCACCCAGGCGCCCCTGAACTGTTTTTTTCAAATGCTTACTAAAACATGCTATTACTACTAAAATACTTGGTAATATTTTAACACATACTTAGTAGTATTTTAACTACTTGAGCACCTGAACAAGCTGCCTCACCTATCAGAACCTCATTTTTAACTTCGTTTTTCTTATCTGTGATACACAATGTGAAAAAAATTTTAGAAGAGAAGAGTTTGCATGCCCTCTTTTCTCCCCTATCTTCTGAAGCAGCGAGTTGCTAGTCCTTCGTTGAGTTGCGAGGAGCTGTGTAAGAACGGAATGGCTGGAGAAGACAAGGAGAGGCTTGCTCTCTTTGGGAAAACTGAGGAAATCCTGGAGGGTGTGAAAGTGGACTGAATAAGAGACAGTGGAAGCGGCCAGGGAGGGGAGTGGACAGAACAGGACAAAGCCAGCGTGACTGATGCTGGCACAGTAAAGAAAGAGCCTGGAAGTTTTGGAGATAATACCGCTTAGATTATTTTAGAAGAATTTTTGGGATGCAGTACATTGGAAATTTCTATATTCTGCACGAAAACTTAATGAATATATACATTATTTTCAATACTTTTTGAGACCAGGATGAATGGTGTGTGTGCATGTGTGTGTGTGCATGTAAGCTTGCATATGTTATCTTTTATCAGATGCAAAATAGTCAAAATCAACTTTGTGAAACGCAAGTAGGATCAAATGGCCCAGTTAACAGGGATAGCCCTTCCTTTGCAGGACTGTTATGACAACTAGAATTATTTATTACATTGCCTGACACATTGCAAGTGAGCCAAAAATAGTAGCTATTTGCTGACTCCTAAGGCAAAGAGTTGTTACAACAGACATGATTTCAATGTTAGCCATGCCTCCCAAGCCATGTACTCAGGCTTTCAAATTGTATAGGATACTATCCATAGATTATTGGAAAGGTAAAGATGTCACGACTATTATGTAGGAATAAATTCCACTGGCTTTTGGAGGAGTCAGACAGTTACAGGACATATTTTATTAAACAACAACAACAACAAAAAGGAAACATGTTGAAGTGAAAAGAATAGAACATGGAGGAATGGTTAGGGCATTTCAACTAGAACAATGTTAGCATTATCTAATTCATTAAAGGCTGCTGCTGTGCTGGAAGTTGGGACTCTTATTGGTAATTTTATTATTTTCCTCATAGTATGCAGAATCAGTACATTAGAAATCCTGTGCTATTTGGGAAGGGATAAAATGAGTAAATTTCTTTTAAGACTGTGTTATCCTAATAACACAACATGGTCATTAGCCAAGTGAACAGTGTCAAGTGTTGTGACTGTTTCTCCCAAGCCAGTTATAAAACTGATTTTAAAACACTTAGAAGGTTTTGATCCTTGAAAATGAAATAAAATTATCCAGTGCATGGTAAGTGCTTACTGTAATGAATTGGATTCTAATCCAATATATTGATCTTGTTGTTTGATGGCTGAAGCTGACACTGCCTTTGATCCATGTACTACTTTTCAAACTGGAGAGCTAAGTTTTGAGGACTTAAAGTTTTGGAATTTATTTCTAGTTCCATTAATTCACCAAACTGTAATAAGCAAATAATTACCCATGTTCCTGATATTAAAGCATTAAAAAAGGTCACAGAAACATTACATAAATAGGTGGTGGTACATGGTATATGTGTTTAAGGCAAACATTATAATGATCTATTCCTTCATCATAAAGAAAGATGCTAAAAAACGACCTAATGTGACATTGATTATTCAATACTTTGTAATAAATTGCTCTGGATGCATGTGGATTTATTATCAATTATACACATGTACATACAATTTTGATGATTAATGATATAATATGGTCTATTTCTCTTTCGTCCTGACCAGAAGAAGTATTACACAATGTTTATGCAAACCACTAAGGCCAAGGTCCTCCTCCTGCTCTCACATTATCTGGTTCTTCCAGGCTTGTGGCCAAAGACAGCTGGAAAGGAAGCGGACTATGACCTGTTTTCGTGGCCGACAAATGAAAGAACTTATATGCTTAGATGATGCAAACCTCATTCATGAATGCAGAAAATCCTCTTCCAGACTGAGGATTCTGGAATTTGGACTTGTAAGCTCTGTGGCTTTTCTACATTACGAGAGGTGCTATTGCAGCTCCTTTGGTGTGGGTAAATGACACATGCTCCATCTTCGTCTATAAGGGAAATTATTCCCATCTCCTCCATCTTCTCAATAAATTTTTCTCAATCAGAATATCTCTTTCTTAGAAAGTATCCTTGGTGGTAATTCTGATGATTGGCCAGATTTGAGAACAATGAATCTATTCTCCATCAGTGGTACTCAGAGAAACTAAGGTTCTTCCCTTCCCTTCCGTTTAAGCTGAGAAAAGGATAGAAATGGAGATACAGGTTTAAACATTTGATAGCACTTTGATGAATACTTTTATGATTTTTAAATCTAATAATTGGTAGCATCTATATGTCTTTGTTTATTTTTCTAGTATTTTTTCACTATATTTAAGAAAGTATTAGGGGAAAAATACTGAAAAAGAGTACAGGCCAGGGCAGAGAGAAGGTAAATTAACAATATTGTTCTAAGTTCTGCCATCCCAAATTATTTTAATAAAAAATAATTTTCAATAAATTGGAGATGCTACAAAGAAATAGTCAGATCAATTTGAAAGTATGATGTTAGTAAATTAACCATTTTGCTCTTACAAAATATTTTTGAGCTATATGGACAGAGACAGGCCCATTAAGCTATTCTTCAGTGAAAGCTGTTAACGTTTCTTTTCTGGTGAAATGGAACCAATCTCATTCAGGGAAATCATTCAAGCAAGTCAACATATTTTTTTGATGAATTTGATCATATTTTGATTGACTTATGTACTATGATAGTTGAGAATTGCTTGTGTAGGTAAGTCATCCTCCTAGAAGGCAGCTTTACTAGGTATAACTTCATTTGTAGTTGGCCTACTTAAGAAATGCATGAAATTTTAGCATTAGTCTGTATATGAGTATTTATCTAAGTCTTTGGCATCCTTCAAATGTCTGAGACTCTAATTAAGAAAAAGTGTGGGGCAGCGGGGTGACTCAGGTGGTTAAGCGTCCTACTTTAGCTCAGGTCATGATCTCATGGCTTGTGGGTTCAAGCCTCTCATTGAGCTGTGCTGACAGCTGAGAGACTGGATCCTTCTTCAGATTCTGTATCTCCCTCTCTCCCTGCCCATTCCCCACTCATTCTCTCTCTCTCAGAAATAAATAAACATTTAAAAAGTTTAAAAAACTTTTAATGTCACTCTTAAACTTTAACATGTTTTGAAAACACAATCAGAACTGTTATCAAAAGGGCAAAAAGTTGCTGTATATGGGTCTTTCCAAACCAGCTAGAATATATTTAAATAACTATATTTAGACATGACACTAAGCCTATATGAAGAATACATCATAGGGGTGCCTGGGTGGCTCAGTCGGTTAAGCCTCCGACTTCGGCTCAGGTCAGATCTCACGTTCGTGGGTTCGAGCCCCGTGTCAGGCTCTGTGCTGACAGTTCAGAGCCTGGAGCCTGCTTCCGGTTCTGTGTCTCCTTCTCTTTCTGCCCCTCCCCCTCTCATGCTCTGTCTCTCTCTATCTGGAAAATAAATAAAAACATTAAAAAATTTAAAAAAAAGAATACATCATAAATTTGTAGATCTATCAAGGTCTGTACACTGATATTAAAATTTTTACAAAAAATTATACAGATAGCTTTAAAGACACTGATGATTTTGTATCACAAGGTCAGGTTAAATAGCATTTTTATTTGTTACATAACATCTACTACCTACTGCTAAGACATTTTACAAGTACATCTTATTTCATTTGGTGTCCTAGCTGTTTCATTTTCTAATTCTCATCCTATCAGGTTCACCGTGGTGAAGGCTTGCCCTTCTTGTAGAAGAAAATTTTCTTCAAGAAAGAAGCAAGACCTCACCTTTTCTTATTTTCATTTCTGTAGTGCTACATATCATTGAAGTTGTGATACTAGGATTTTTCATAGTTAAAGAGATGTCCAGCTGCTCTAGATATTATCTCAAGTTCAGACTTAACAGCCAAAGCTGGTTTCTGTGTCTCCATCAGTGGGCTCCATTTTGGGTGATGCTTGAGTCGTATCCTCAGGAAATACATGGAGGATACCACTTAGTGACTCTAGGAGCCTCATTTTCCAATCTTCCTTCCATGTTCTGCTGTCCTGTGTTCACTGTTCCTTAGCCAACTCAGGGAGAGCACCCTGCTTTTCTATCAAATGCACTGCAGAAACTGATACCCCTGTAAGTAATCAGCAAACTGATCATAAGTCCCAAAGCTTTCTTCAGAGTTTTCTCTTCAGTGACTTTGGTTCCATGACTTTGTAAGCTTTTGGCAACCAAATCCAGATAGTTGTCATCAATGTCCCTGAACTCCTAAGGCAAATATGCAAATTAACTGAAATAGACAGTGATGCTAGGATTTAATTGCTCTGAGGAAGAATAAAGATAAAGGTATATGTGTATATATATGCATCTGTAATATCTATCAATTGATAATCTATTTTACATTTTGGTAATAATCTCCCCTTATGTTCTTGCCTATAAGATATATTACATATTAATTTGTCTATTTATAATACATAATTAATATATGTTATATTAATATACAATGCATAATTAATATACATATAATTATTTTGTGTTTAAAAATAATTTAAATGGATGACTACCTTAACTAGTGACCACATTACCTGGAGATTTCTCGCACAAAAATGAATAAAAGACAAGAATTCATGGACTCTATTTTCTTTTTGATTCTCTTTCAGCAGTGCCCCCCCCCCCACGCACGCACGCAGGCCTGCAGCTACACTAGGTGTGGTGCAGTGCTAGGTAATTCAGCACTGCAGACCATGCCACAGGGCCTTGTGGGCATCATGGCCTATCCTCCAGCTGGGTCCCTTTATCCTGCTGCAGAGAGTACATTCATTTCCTTCTCATTATCATCTGCGAATGACACAGTATAATTTTAAAATGGTTGCTCCATTTGTCAAAACATTAACGTCAAATACTTTGTTGAAAATTATGAGAGCTAGAAATCCAAATAATTTTACGAAAATCCAAAACATTGGGAAAATAGTTGTTGTAAATACTCTTTTGTGAGAAGTGTGTTAGAACAGTAGGAGTCAGGTGTCCAGGACCTGCTCTACAGTTAACGTATGCTCTTGGGTAAATGATTTAACCCTCTCTGTCTCAGGTTCTTCCTTTAAAGAATGACGATTTTGTAGGAAGTGAATTCTATATTACCTCCCAGCTCCAAAATAAACTTTACTATAATAAAGAACATGTCTTCATCTACATGTTGTACAAAACACTCATTAAATAAAAGTTTGTAAGACAGTCTACAGTATTTTTTTTCAAAAAGAAATGAGAAACTGTAATGTAACAGTAGAGAGGAAGATAATATTAAACAGTTCATGACTAAAAGTGTACAAATCAACAGAGGCAAACTTGCATTGTTGAACTATGTATGTCAAATAAGAAAAGGACACAGAACGTGTATATATTGTTATTTGTAAAAGGGAATAATAAGTGAAGTAAGTCATACTTTAGCTACAGCAGAATAAAGACATCAAAAGAATACAGAATAGCCCATAATCCTCCAGAAGATTACTCTAATAGTAAGGTTTTATTGGGATTCATCCACTTTCCCTCTTATTTATTGAGACATGTATTTCAAGTGTATTTGTAGCAGTTACAACTCTTTAAAATCAAAGACTATACATAAAACACACTCTTGCTGGAGTAATAGAATGACTTTCTAGAATACATTCTTTAACCAGCACACTTTTCATTTAAAGAATATGATATATCAAAGATAAAAAATTATTTCTTTTATCACTCTGTTTGATATGGTATGTGGAGTATTTTTTATCAACATTAAAATATTATCTGGACAGCACAGGAGACCTTTTTAAATTTAAAGAGCTCATAGATTTTGATTTAAAATAGATTTATAGAAAGTTGCAATGATAGTACAGAGTTATTATCTATCCCATACCTAGTTTCTACTATTGTTAACAACCTACATTACTGTGGCACACTGTCACAATTAAGAAACCAACATTCGTGCAGCGCTATTAACTAAAATTCACACCTGGTTCAGATAGACTTAGTTTTCCCCTAATGTCTGTTTGATGTTCCAGGATACCACCATACATGCAGTCATCATGTGTCCTTAGGTTCCTCCAGGCAGGATCCCTTTCTCAGATCTTCCGTGTTTGGATGATCTTGACAGTTTTGAGAAATATTAACTGAGTTTTTGGTAGAGTGTCTCTCAGTTTGGGTTTGTCTGTTGTTTTTCTCGTGGTTAGACTAAAGTTAGGGTTTGGGGGAGTAAGACCATAGAAGTAAAGTACTGTTCTTATCTCATCATAAAATGGCACGTGCTATCAGTGGGACCTATGTTGATGATGTTAACCTTGATCACATGGTTGAAGCAGTGGTTTTCAGGTTTCCCCAAATGCAGTTATTCCCTGCTTCTGCTCCTTCACACTCTAGGCCAGATACATAATAGATCACCCAATACAACTACACCGAAGGAGTAGGAGTGATATTTCACATTCTTGTGTACAGAGTATCTACATAAATTATTTGGTCATTTTCTGTATAAGAGACTCATACAATAGACATTTCTAATATCCATTTTCCAGAATACCATGAAATGCTATAAAACAAAACAAAGATTTACTTTCAAAATCCTTGAGCTGTGGATAACTTGAGAATCAGGAAGTTGGAGAATTTTTCTTGGCCTTATCCTTCTACTTTTATTACTGGAGTAACTGCCAATTCTTTAAACTGGTCACTTTCATTACTTATTCTGTACCAATCATTATTCATCCAGAGTCATATTATGAACTAATATTCAATGTGTTAACTCCCTTAACTCACTGTGGTTAAAAGACCACAAAGAGAGATCTGTGAAAACGTTTATATGTCAAGATGGAGGGAACCATGGACAGATCCTGGAAAGATGAGGTAAGAGTGGGAATGTTGTAGATCAGTTCTCCAACTCACGTGACCTATGCTAATTTTCCGTCAACCAACATATTTCCTATTAATCTGAGATTAAACATATACATGACTTTGTTTAGTAGAAATTATTTTCAAATATTAGTAATGGATTTATGTTTGCTCATATATGTGTCGTCATTACTATGAGCAATACCAAAATTTCTTAAGGACGTTTGTAGGTAGAGCTCTGAGTTAGATGCAGGGTATTTTCTATTTTTAAAACTGTATCTCTTATACTTAGGAAACAAAATTACTGAAATTACAAACTATGCCAGAAATACTTTGTCAAAGTGTGAGATGAACAATACAGAAAGTGCTATGAGAATCTACAGAAAGAGCAATTTCTAAAAGGTAAGATGATTTCAAAGATCTCCTGGAGGAAATAAAATGTGAGTGGGACACTGAAGGCTTTGGCTGAAG
Organism: Suricata suricatta; assembly: GCF_006229205.1. Lineage (NCBI taxonomy): Eukaryota > Metazoa > Chordata > Mammalia > Carnivora > Herpestidae > Suricata > Suricata suricatta. Next base: position 29,531,258 of record NC_043701.1, read on the forward strand.
GTAAGAATGTGCACAGTGCGTAAATATCAGAAGCTAGACTTCTTTGGTTGGAATAGCTTTAAGAAAACAGATGGCAGAAAAGTGATTGAAAAGTTGCTAAGTGGAATAGACTTCAGAATTTTTTAATTCAAGGTGAAAAAAATTTTACATGGGTTGAGACCAAAGGTTTTAAAGATAACGTGATTTATTTAAATAATACATTGACAGTAACCTTTGCTGATACCAAAATCAAGAATACTTTCTGAAAACCCATAAAAGAGAAGTAAAGAAAAGAGAGTAAAATCACTTGTCAACTTTCTGTCGCAGAACTAAGAACATTTACTTTAGATCTTCATAGGGGAGTGTGTGTGTGCTGTGCATGCTTACATATGTTTTATTCTTAAGACATTATAATATCATTATATAGTAGTTTATTCTGTCATCATTTTTTGTTGCTCTGTGAGCATTTTCCTATCATGACTTCTTATAATTAAAATTATTTTGTCTTAAATATGACTTCTGTAAAAGGTGTATTTTTTAAGTTGGGCATTTTATTCCATTTGTTTATTTCATAACTTATACAGTCCATCTTACTCTGTCATGTTGTTTTCTCCTATTCTACTGCTTTTCTGTATCATTCTTCCACGAAGCTTTAGTATTTTTCCTTATCTTTTGTTTTGCAGTGAATTAAGAGGAACATATGATTTTTTTTTTTATTTCAGCGGGGGATACCTTCATTTTCTGTAGTTAGTACTTAATCCTGATTTTCTCAAATTGTATATGTCACAATTTACTTTGTGAATATCTTGCCAATTAAAATACAGGATTTTAGAATCAGGATATAACAATTTTAATACTATATCATTGATTTTATTAGACTATTAAACATGCTATTTAGCTTAGGCTTAAGTGATTTTGAGATTTATTGTCTATACTTTAAAACTAGCCTAGCTGTGAGCTTATTTATTGATTTGTTTCTCTGTCCTTGTCACATGTTCACAGGTGTTGATACTTGATGTTTTTAAAGAATTTTGGCATAGATTTAATTTTTTAAATGTTTTTTATTCATTTTTGAGAGACAGAGAGAGACAGTGAGAGCAGGGGAGGGTCAGAGAGAGAGGGAGACACAGAATCTGAGGCAGGCTCCAGGCAGACTCTGAGCTAGCTATCAGCACAGAGCCCGACACGGGGCTCGAACCCATGAACCGAGAGATCATGACCTGGGCCGAAGCCAGACGCTCAACTGACTGAGCCACCCAGGTGCTCCCATAGATTTATTTTTTAATTTAAAAGAAATAATAATGATGCATTCAAATCCCAGAGAAAATTTCAAAAACTAATCGATATGGTACAATCACTACATAGACTTAACAAGAATCAACATTTTCCTTGATTTATCTTTTAAAAATAAAATTAAAATTATGACTTAATCCCCACATATCATAGGTACATAAAGAGTTCTGTTTGAAATGCCTACTGGACAGCAGAGCAGAAGTCAGAGGAGAATGTGAAGCTTGAGGTCTGAACATTTCTGGAATATTTAAAGCCACAAGATTGGATTAGATCACCTAGAGAGCAAAGGTAGATTAAAGAAAAATGAGCCCCAAGGTCAGATAGCTGCAGAATTCCAACATTTTTTTGGAAATAGGAAAAAAAGAACCAAGAAACATGATTAAAAGAGAGGCTATTCAAATAGAATGAAAACCAGAAAGGTGTTGTGGCATGGAAGCCATGTATAAAAAGTCTCCTATAAAGGAGGTGGTAATTAACTGTGTCCAAAGGAGCTATCAAATAAAATGGAGCCTGAGAATTGGCTACTAAAGTCAGCAGCCTTGATGTCACCGGTGACCCAGAAAAGAGACCTTTCAGGAGGAACGTGGGTTTGAAAGCCTGATTGTAAAAAAATATCAAGAAAGAAGGTATAGAAACAACTCTTTTGACAAGTTTTTTCCATAAAAGGTGACAGCTGGAGAGTAATATTTGATAGTTTTTTTCTAAGGTGGGGGTATTACAGAAAGTGGATATGCTGATGGGAATGATCAATCAGTACAGAAGAAAGATAAAATTAATTAATTACAAGAACAAGGACTTTGAATGTCTGAGAAAGGGTAATATGCCATTTAAATTACAATTAAATCAAGACAGCTCATCCACTGAAACAGGAGTAAAGAGAAGTATATGGGTAAAGGTAATGCGGGTTGGTAGATTGGGTGGTGAAAGATTTAGAAAGTTATCACTTGATTTCCTAAAAATCCAAAGTAATCAGCTGAAAGAGGTAGGATGGGGGAGGAGACACTTGAGGTTTGAGGACCTCAGAGAAGGTATCAAATAGTTCTTTGAGTATGAGAGCATGAGTTGACCACAGAATTCCAGTAGGATTTCTGGGCAATGCAGAGTCAAAAATCTGTGGCCACAAATTTAACATCAGTCAGTACCACTGTTAGTTTCCTCCAACTATGTTCAGGGTTAGATGTAGGCTGGTTGTAGGAGGAGAGCTCGATTTGTAATCAAAGCTGGGGTCTGACAAGTGAATTTGAGTTTGATAAGGGAAAAACAGCCAAGGAACATGAAGAAGTATGCAAAGGAGTAATAATTATGATGATGAATCATGTAATCTAAGTTATGTAAAAGGGCAGTGACTAAGGTGAAATGGGGTGAGGGATAGTGAAAAAAAATGGTAGCATCAATGAATTGCAGGTACCTGTGGAATTAATGTTTGAAATTGGCTAGTGGAAGTGAGATGGGGGCGGGGGTAAATAGGTGGTGATCAGACAATGGGATGTTTGAAATGGAGATTTTAGAGATGTTGGCTCTGGTGATAGGTATTGACCAGGTCTGGGGAGACCCTGGAATGGGTGTAGAAACTGGATGGTAAGCAAGTTAATTACAAGGCAGGACTAAATATCTGAGCATTAGATGGAAGACTTTTATGGATTCACCAAGCGTGATAAAAAAGTAAAGCACGTATTAACTTTTCAAAAACAATCTTTGTAGGTGAAAACTATGTCACATAGCTAGCATAAACCAGGGTGGTGGGTGTAATCATCAGCAACCACATATTGGAATAATCTACTTCAGAAGAGAAAGGAATGAGTTTCCGATAGGAGCCGAAGTAATCAAGAATGTATGACATGGTAGATTTCGTCCTGATCACTTCTTAGGAAAAAAACGGATAGTCTTCTTTTTGAGGCTAGTCTCCAGCAGTTCATAGTGCTGAACACAGTAGTGTTGGTCACCCTGGATGCCTAAGGAGTCTGCTTCTTAATGGCTGCTGTGAACTGTGTCTGGTCCAAGGAGACAGCAGGTCATTTAAACTGAATTTCAACTTGAATTAAACACTGAATGCCTATGCACAAGAAAATGACTGTATTCATTAAAACTGACTATAAAATAATCCTGGTGGTAGGGTGTCTCTTCTCAGATTGGGGGTTAGCAGTCTATTTATTTAGGAAAGGCACTTTTGCTACTAGCTTGATTTGCTCTTTGGGATTTTACTGACATAGTTGAAATTTAGCCAAGGTAATAGAGCATTTCAAATTCAACTGGAAGAAAAGCAGCTGGAGGGCTGCCATGAAAAGCTTTCTAGAATAGAAGAGGGTGAAGGTGAAATGGCCCAAGTTATATCTGAAATTCTGGCATCTTTTACATTCTAATAATTCAGATACTTAGTTTCAGCACTAGAAAAGCCACTGGGAGAGTATTTTTCTCACTTAAACTTAGACACTTGTCTAATGTCAAACCTTAATACAACTGGCATTATGGGAACCTAAGAGGGACAGGGAAGAAAGGAGACAGGACCTTAGTTTCAAAATGGGTCCATGTACTCCCAGAGAAGCATTCACCACATGCTTTTGCTGCATGCTACCTTCGCCAGCGTTTCTTAGTAGTGAAAGCTATCAACAGCCACGGAGGAAAATATAAAGCAGAAAAATTTTCCAAATTTTCCAACTCCTAGTATCTACCTTTCCTATATTGAAGCCTGTATTAGTTGCTAGTAGAAAAAAAAAGTAGTAAGTAATTAGTTACAGAGGTTTATAAATAGGTTTGTTAATTGGGAGGTTCTCCAAATGCTACAGCTTTTTTCTCTAGGGTGCCCCCTAGGTCAGTGCACTGAAGTTAAGAGACAGTGAGCCTGCAAACAGTGGTCAAACTGGAATTAGGGTTATCATTATGTATGACTAGGAAAGAGCTAACTTCAGTATGGAGTTGAAATTTTTATTATTAAAAGTTTATGTATTTATTTTGATAGAGTGAGTGGGGGAGAAGCAGAGAAAGAGGGAGAGAGAGAATTACAGTGTGGGGCTCAAATTCAGAGCTGTGAGATCATGAACTGGGCTGAAACCAAGAGTTGGACACTTAACCAACTGAGCCACCCAAGTGTCCCTAAAGTTGAAAACTGTTGTGATACCATAACCATGGTTTTCAAGAGTATAATCGTTGCAGAGAACTTTATCTCACCTTTGTGTTTCATTTACTTATTGAGGGTTATCTCTGTAAGTCAGTCAATTTCTGTCCCCATGATCTGGAAGGTGCCTGGCCAGTCTGTGTATATTAAGATGGAGAGAGTCCAGAAATATAGAAAATATTTACTGCTATCTTCATTTAGTTTACTTTTAAATGACATATAATACCTGACACATCATGAATTAACATTTTTGTCCAAAGTATATATTTAATTAGATTGATTCAAGAACCTCAAACTGGCATAGCTCAGTGCTAAGTGACCTTCTAAACTGTCATTAATTTAGTTTTGTTTTTAATAATGAATCACTTTCAAAACCTCTTCTACACATGTAACAAGTTCTCCTTTGCAATCTAACCTCTAAATCATTCCCCACAGCTAGGAAAAACTGAAAATTTAATTTTATATTGCAATTGAGAGTCTAAATTCTACGACTGCTGTCATTTTAAAAGAAGCTTTCCTGATCCAATTTAAAAAGCAGTGTTTGTATAAACTACTGTGAAAATCATTCTTCCTTCCCTGAGGGTCTGAGAGTATCAGAGCAATGTTTGTTTTAGTAGCAGAAAAGTAATAAAATCACAGGGAAAAAGTTAGTATATCAGAATTGTTGTAATACATTATTGTGTAGCACAATAACAGAAATCACAGCCACATTTAAAAAAATGTATTTATCATTTTTCACAATTAGGTCACAAACACTCTTTGTGACCAAAACACATGGATAAGTACACCTGCTCTACAACTCGTCTGCTCCCTATGTATACATTCATCCATTAGTTCACTTACTACATATTTCCTTATATTTCCTGTGAGCATATATTTCCATATAAAGATGGATTAGTCATTGTCCTGATCTTTAATTAACCAAGGATTCAGTGTGGAAAAAAGACACAAATACATACAACTATAAACAATGCAGACTACAATAAATGCTGCGGTAGAAGCTTAAGCCAAGAACTATGGGAGCACAAAGGAAAAAGTAAATTTTACCCAGAGGAAGATTAAAAAGTGCTTTAGCAGCAGGTTGCCGGCTTCCTAAACAGAAAGATGCATTAAAATCCTTTAAAATTTTTATAGCTTATATTGATTATAAAGGTAATACAAGCTACTGGTTCAAGATGGCTGATTGAACATCTTTCCTTTCAAAGTCTCTGAAGAGGTGAAAGAAATATAAAAGTGAGTCTATAGAAGAACTGTTACGGTTTATTTCTGTTGTGTTGGCTAATTTTTTTCTTAATTTCTGTTGGGATGGGGAAGGGAGTCTGTGAGGGGTTTCTGGAAGACACCATACCAGTGGGAAGAAATGCACTACTAAGCCCATCAGAGTTAAGAAACCTGCAGCTACATGCAGAGAAAAATCACAATTCTCAGCATTTTGAGTTCCCTTGAAGAAATCGAAGTTCATTACCTGGAGGAGGAGGTTGGGTGCAATTGGAAGAAAAAGAAAGGGAATGGAACAGGGACCTTTTTTCTGAATCACTAACTAATGTGAAATACTGAAGTAGACTAATGCCAAGGCAACCTCATTACCTACCAAAATAAAGTCTGTTAAAAAATGTAGACTTAGGATCATCTATACTGGGGAATTATAGATAAATTTTGTACAATCTTGGGATTTGAAAAATAACTAAACCATTCAAAAACAATGGTTAAATACATTGGTGTATTCATTCTAGACAACAAAATGGAACTTTTGTAAGAATGTGGTATATGCATCATTAAGTTAAAAAATCCCATCAGAATAATTAGTATAATAGAATCCCAGATAATGGTGAATACATATGTGATGGCATATCTCTCTCTACATAAGTCAACAGACATATTTCTAGAAGAACACATAATAAACTGTAAACAGCAATTACCTGAGAGGGTAGAGTTGAAAAAGGAGGTTGGGGGAGGGTGGCAACAGTGAAGACATTATATTTGCATTTTTGCTTTGTTTAATATGTGCATGAATTTATTTATTTTTTAATGGCAATTAAAAACACACAGTTGTTTTAGAAAAGTTGATAAAATATATCAATGTTTAAAAAAGTAAGAGAAACCATCCACACTTCCATAATCATGAATGAAGAACAGGATCTGGATATGCAAAATGGGTGAAAACTGTTTCTAGTCAAAGAAACATGAATTACTTAGGGAACACAAAAAGTTTCTGGAGTTTGAAACTCCCTCCGCATGCATTTCCTATCAGTGATATATTAAATTCACATCACTTGCTGTAAAGCTTTCTCAGGACCAAGTTAATATATAGGGCTAATGCATACCGAGTAACCTTGTTAGAAATGTGATGTCCCTAAAGTCAGGAGTCTTCAGGTGTTTGGCAATTTTAGGGATGCCCTTGAGCTGAGTCCAACTAACATGCAAGAAGTTATAAAAAATATGACCCTTCAAACGTTATATTGATTTCCAGGAATGAGGTCCCTAATCACCACTATACTTCTCTTGCAACATGTTTTATAGATGTTTTTATTAAAGTTGATTTAATTTCCCTCAGTTCACGTGTTCTTGCTAATTGAATCATTTCCCTCAGTTCCCAGAAGACCATAAAATAGAGAATTTATTATATACTGTGCAACAATATACATTAGGGTAAATATATTGATGTGACTCCACAGCCAGCACATTGTACAGATCTGATAAAGTGCCACCATAATTACTCAGTGAATCTGATATACTTCATTACATTATCATGAGCTCTATTGGTTACAAAAGTTAAAATGATCCATTGTTGTTATTATTGAATTAAAGTCAAATATTTTATGTGCTCTCAGGTATAGGAAAGACATATTATCCTTTTCTCAAAATTGATCCTGGATGCCTATTTGGGGGTTCAGCTTATTGTCCTTCAGATAATGAATGCAATTATCAATAGAAATTGCAAGACTGAAGAAACATCAGAGTTCTTTATATTGAAATTAGATATATCCAGCATAAATATCCTTACATTTAAAAAAAATAAGTATTAGAACAATTAAAAATTTTAAATAAATGTTTTACATAATGGGTAATTACCAAAACTTCATATTTACAGATTAAATTTATCCCCCCCAATAAGTTTGATTTATCAGTTATTTTATTAGATTATTAGACACTTCATATATGTCAAAAATGAACAAATAAAAATATCAGGCTCCAAATGATTCAATCTGTTTTCTTTGGGGGTATTTTCTTTGAGCACTATCTTTGAGGCTTTTTGTTAGGTACAACAAAAAAGGGTAATAAGAAACTTCCTTAAGATGTGTATTGTAGGCAGAGCTTACATACTTACATTTTTACCTTTGAGTATCATCTTCCTTCTCTATATAAGGGGACAACCTCAGGAAAGTTTAATGGAATTATTTTCCCCTAAAGCCACGTAAATTTTCATAGTTGGGTTTCATCCCAAACCTTTTGATTTAAGATCCATTTCTCCTTCTTCTACACTCTACCATCTTTCCAAAATGTGCAGTCAATATCGATTAGTTAAATTCTGAATTTAATCAGGATCAAAAAGTAAGTCTGGTGAATTGTACATAAAAATTCATAAAAGAGAATGTGCAGAATACTCTCATATGTCAGCATGGTAATGGAGTGTAACCTGGTGAGAATCCTTTGCATCAAAGTAAAAGGCAGTGACTTCCATTCTCCTGTAGGAAAGATTTTAGAGAATGAGGGAAATCCCATGATTATGGAGGAAAATTCTCATTTATTAAAGGAAAAGAAAAACATGCATGGTGGGAGAACTAGACAGCAACATGCAGAAAAATGAAACTAGACCACTTTCTTACACCATACACAAAAATAAACTCAAAATGGCTGAAGGTCCTGAATGTGAGACAGGAAACCATCAAAACCCTCGAGGAGAAAGTAGGAAACAACCTCCTTGACCTCAACCGCAGCAATTTCCTACTCGACACATCCCCAAAGGCAAGGGAAATGAAAGCAAGAATGAACTATTGGGACCTCATCAAGATAAAAAGCTTCTGCACTGCAAAGGAAACAATCAAGAAAACTAATGGGCAACCAACAGAATGGGAAAAGATAGTTGCAAATGACATAGCAGATAAAGGGCTAGTATCCAAAATCTATAAGGAACTCACCAAACTCCACACCCAAAAAACAAATAACCCAGTAAAGAAATGGGCAGAAGACATAAACAGACACTTCTCCAAAGAGGACATCCAGATGGCCTACAGGCATATGAAACTATGCTCAACATCACTCATCATCAGGGAAATACAAACCAAACCCACATTGAGATACCACCTCACGCCAGTTAGAGTGGCTAAAATGAACAAATCAAGAGACTATAGAAGCTGGCGAGGATGTGGAGAAACGGGCACCCTCCTCCACTGTTGGTGGGAATGTAAACTGG
>NC_043701.1:29540155-29565155 GCF_006229205.1 Suricata suricatta
CAATGAGAAAGAATGAAATCTGGCCATTTGTAGGAAAGTGGGTGGACCTCGAGGGTGTCATGCTAAGTGAAATAAGTCAGGCAGAGAAGGACAGATACCATATGTTTGCACTCATAGGTCTAACAGGAGAACAGGAGAAACTTAATGGAGGACCAAGGGGAGGGGAAGAGGGAAAGAGAGTTGGGGAAAGAGAGGGATGCAAATCATGAGAGACTATTGAATACTGAAAACAAACTGAGGGTTGAAGGGGGAAAAGAGGTGGTGGTGATGGAGGAGGGCACTTATGGGGAAGAGCACTGGGTATTATATGGAAACCAGTTTGACAATAAACTATTTTTAAAAATAATAAAATTTTAAAAAAAGAAATACACATTAAACATTTAGGGTACAATGAGGTAATTCCTATGGGAAACTTGAATATATTTCTAAAGGAGAATCCAGACAGGATTGTGTGCATAGAAAGAAATACAAGAAGTCTCAATTTGGCCTCGCTGAGGCAGAATGAGTCAACTGGGCATTTATGATAGGTTTTCTTTTTTCACTCATTAATTTTGCAAATGATTACTGAATGAAAACATAGCTTTACAGAGGCATATGGCATTTGCTTGCATTTCTGAGTGAAAGAGTGTATAATGTTAATGTTGGAGAGTTATAGGAAGGTTGTAGAAAGATTTGTGAGTCCCTTCCATTCTTGCAAAGGCATGAATTCACTAAGTATGTGGCCACCTGGGGAAAGACTGAAATTTCCTGCTAGATACTTTAATTGTGCCCTCAGAATAGTAAGCAGGAAGTCTGAATTTATTTCACTTACACCCGCTTCTATTATGCTGATTTAAGACTATACAGTCATAGCATTCTGAATATAAGTTAGTGCACCAAAATAAAATAAAAACATTCCCAGAAAGCAGTAATGTAAGTATTCAGAAACTAAAATTCCAGAGACTCAGAGGGGGTACATTTTATGACTCAGGTCCAGAATCTAAAAATCTCAGTCTTTATTCTGGAGCTCTAAATTTTAACACTTCTTCCCCAAATCATAGTTAGTAGATATAATTAAACAATGTTTTTTGAAGTGGTTGACACCTTGAATTTGTACAGATTAGCAATGAAACATTTGGGGAAAGAATGAGTAGACATCACAGACTCTGCAAATTTATCCTAAATAAAACTAACAGTAATAAATAACAGCAACTAATATAAGATAGAAGCCATTTAGCCTAAAACATAGTTCAAGATAAATTACAATAATACTTCATTAATTCAGAATGATTAAAGAATGGAATCAGGAGTCAATAAAGATTGTTAAGTGTTTAAAAGAAATACAAGGTTCGAGTCACACTATACAGGTATAGAATACAACAGCTTTGCTGTCGTAGTGTTGAAGACACTCCCAAGAAAGTAAACCTTAATAGTTTGGTATTCTAAACTAGTTAACCCAAGCAATTTGTTGGTAAAAAAAGCATCTCTTGTGAGTATTTTAAGTTTCACAGAATATTCATTAGGATATTGACTAGTCCCAGCATTATCAGAATAATTAAGAGCTAAACTAAAATTGTCAAAATAAATGAATAAAGTACATCCTGAGATAAAATATTCGTGACTTTTATTGTATTTGTTCACATACTTAGTAATTTGCAAAATTCAGCAATTGTCTCCCTGTCATTAGTGTGAATTAACAAAGCCCTACCGTAATAGCAGTTAGGATGGTAATTATGGAAAATGAAATTACATTTCTAAACAAATGAAGGTTATGTTCATATTTAGTACTGCCTGAAGACTAAGTGCCAAAGGAAAAGCATTTTAGGTTATATTTTAAAAGCTAGCATGAAATTAAAGCAAAAACTTTAAAATGCAATGTAATAGTTGCACATTTCATTTTACCAGCAGGCTCTGTTCCTATTTCTCAGTCCCTACTACCTTATTATTCTTAATACATGTCATTAGTTCTTTCTGACTCTGGCCTTTTGACGGCATTAGCTGACTCTCAGTTTTGTAATTCAAGAAGTATTGATTTTCAAAAATTTTCTCATGAAATGTCTATACTTTCCAAATTTCACTTCTCTTAATGCAACGTTTTTTTTGGTTTGCCAAGAGTAGCAATATTTCTACTTCTCATTGAGATGTCTCAAAATGTTGAATTAGTACAGTTTGGCTTAGGGGATTATTTTTGTGCACAAATCATGTCAACTTAAAATTTTTTAAATGTTTATTTTTGAGACACACACACACACACACACACACACACACACACACACACAGAATTTGAGTACAGGAAAGGCAGAGAGAGAAACAGAGAGAGACACAGAATCTGAAGCAGGCGCCAGGCTCTGAGCTGTCAGTGGCGCTTGATCTCAAGAACCAGGAGATCATGACCTGAGCCTCAGTCAGATGCTTAACTGACTGAGCCACCAAGGAGCCCCAAATCATATCAGTTTTGAAAAGGAATCCATGTAAACCCGAAGTTCACTTGTCCATTTAACAATGTATAAACATACACAGACCTCTACACATGAATAAAACATTCATTTACTTTATAAAATGATAAAAAGTAATTTGTTCTGCAATGACTGAAAGTTTTCTTCATTATTTAGGGCACACATAGATTTTTACTCCATAAATTTCTGCACAACACTTTTTCATGACAGGAAGCACAGTTAGAATAGAGTGGTCATGTTAAAGAATATAGCTTCCAGTAATTGAAGGTAATACCTAAATGTGGAGAGTGGAAAGAACATAATCACAATACTGTTTACCACAATTGAAATGTGATGGGCTCATTGATTTTATTTTATTTTATATTGTTTTTTTAGATTTTATTTTTAAGCAATCTGTACACCCAATGTGGGTCTCAAACCCACAACCTGGAGGTAAAGATTCGTATTCTCCACCGAGTCAGCTAGGTGCCCCACATTGCTTATCTTTAAATTATTAAACATTATTGGTGAGTCAGGGTATAAAAGTCATGCATTGGGCACTTTCAAAATAGAAAATTTGAAGTCAGATTTGATGCCATATAATTTTAGGTTCTAGTTCTGTGTTCAGATCAGAATGTAATGGTTGGACCCAGTTTGGATTAAAGTTAATCTTCTAAAATAATTGTTTTACTGAACTACTTACGGCAAGCTAAACTCGTTTTTGAGAAAAAAGAAAAAAGAATCATAATCTGCCCATAGTCCTGCAGGGCTGAGGCTTTCTTTCCCTGAATGTTGAAGAAAGGATTATGGAGAACTGCTTTTTCAGCTGAGACGCGGGCAGAGTTTGAGACATGAAGGAGATCCTCGAACTTGCGAGTACTTCAAATAATTTAGCTTGGCTAATTTGGTAGCCAAGTGTGGGTGTGAAAGCCTGAGGAAACCGAGGCAATGGTCAACTCATGACAAATCCGTGTAAGTGTAAAAACCATACATTCCAGTTTGCACTGGACAGTAGCCATTGATGCCTATTGTCACAAAAGTGATTAGCAACTGTGCCTTATTTCACTCTAAAAGGTGAGATAAATACTGTGTCCTCTCTACTGACTTGGTTGTCATCCTGGATATAGTAGGAAGCAAAATTCTGATTTCGAAATCAGAGATAAATAAATCATAGCATGGAACTTTTAGAACCTTGTAGACCAGTGGAAGAGCTTGGACACGTACACAATACCCGTAAAAGGAAATGAGAAGTTAGTCGTTTCACAGGAGAACCATAGCAGTTCTAAGCAACCCGTTTCGTCCCCTGGGTGAATCAGGGATGTCTTTATTCGAGATCTGGCATTTGAGGTGATTTGGAAAGGTAGCTACAGTCACCACTATACCACCAACACGAACGTGATTTTGAATGAGAGCTAGTGGGGTAGACTCCTGGTACCCAGGGGTGCAGCCAGGTCAAATTTACATATAGGGGTAACTTACTAATCCTCTTGGTTGCTTATTATAAATGTATAAATATCAATATGAAACTAGAAGGCATACAATAAATTAGTATCCTGAAAGATTTAAGAGCTGGAAATAAAGAAGACTTTAAAGCTACACTTTACACCATAGTATCCTTGATTAGACAGTCAGATCTGTGAAATCCTGTATACTCAAATCACTTTCATGTCAAGACTTAGAAAAGTACAGCTGTGCAAGCAGGGGAAATAAATTAGCATAAATGATTAGGTTTATGATTCCCCCAAGCTAGCTGATGAAGTGGGGAGAAACAGATAGCGGCAAACCTTCTGAACAGTGTATCTGTTGCCAGATTTACAAGGGTTCTTGACATCTCCAAACTAATGAGGGATTACCACCCGTTGGATTGTTCCTGCCAATAAATTATGTTTTCACAGTCCAGTCTGATATAGAATATGAAAATGTTCCAGGTTTAGCTGATGGTTTGTAGCACCATGACTCAAAGCTTGCCAGATCACAGTAGGGACAATTCGGCTTCCTTCAGCTTTGCATGTGGTTTTGTGTTTTAAATTCATTTACGCACATAGTCTGCATTTAAAAATATTTCCTGATACTATAGAATCTGATGGATTGAAGACACTTTTATCTTCCTCCTCTGTTTCATTCACACACACAGGCTCAGAGTTTACTATCTCTGGTTGCTACAATTTAGGAACAATCCAGTGAAAATACTATGAATTCAAAACAAGAGGAAAAAGACAGGTATGTCTAAGTAAAAAGGCAAGAAGCATTATGGAAAATTGGTAGGATACAAAGATTCCCTATGTTATTTAGTATTTCCATAAAATGAGCACTTTATAGAGCTTTATGATTCATGAAACCAGCATTAAATTTACCAGCTTTTGGAGACATTTCCTAATGTTATTAAAAAACTCTATTAAATTGGCTATTTAAAACAAAGAATCTGAATATTCATGACTTTTATTAACCCTTTCTGGCCTATCAGGGATGATGCTTAGTATTGTATTACAACATGCTGAAGGATCCTTTTTCTAGGATTTGTAGCAGTGTTTGAAAGTGAACAAGTCACATGGCAATCATAACAAAGTGCATTAGAATGGGGGTTTCTAAAAGCAAGGAGAGAATGCGAAGAAGTCTTCTTTACCCCTCTGCTTCCTTCCAAAGACCACTTTGCATATATTATCCCATTGATCTTTCAATATCTCTATCTTGGAGTGAGTAACTAATGTCATTCCCTTAGCTAAAGCCTGATGAGATTAAGTGATTTCACTCAGGGTCACGCCATAAGTCCTTGGTTGAGAAGTCAGTCTTTATGTATCCTGTTTTAATGCTGTACTCTGTGTCCAACTGGGTAGATTAACTTAGATTTTTGAATAGTGCTTACACAAGGCTTTTTCTAGAAAGCCCAAATAAAAGCTAACATAGAGAATCACAGCAGAAAATAATTTCACTTCACAACCAAAGGCTGAGGACAAGAAAGGCAAATGTAGGTATACAAGAGAATGATTAGGAAGAAAGGCAGGGAACATCAATGGAGGTGCAGAGCCAAGGCTGAAAAAATAGAAGCTGATACTGGAAAGGATGAGTTGCAACTCCGTGTGAAATGCAATTCCATATCATTTTGATTGTACTTTTACACCGAATAATAGAGGTTGATGGCACCCTCAGAGATCACTGGGTGCAATACTTGCCTTTAGGCAACTACACAGCTGATGATACAGAACAGAGGGATGCCAAGACTTCCGGGAGGAAAAAAGGGCCTTTCTTCCAGTTTACCTAAAAGATCCTTCTGCTATTTTCCATTACAGGTACTTTAGTATGCCTGTGGTGTATTTGTATACACTACACACACACACACACACACACACACACACACACACACACACCCCAACACAGACAGATGACAGATATTATATTTACAAAGCATTTTTAAAGTAAACTGTCTAGTGTGGGGCTTGAACTCATGACCCTGAGATCAAGAGTCATATGCTCTACTGATTGAACCTGCCAGGTGCCCCTGAAGCATTTTTAATGTCCTAACAACTTGCATATCTTTTCTTCATTTGAATCTTGTAACAACAACCCTATGAGATAAGTAAGGTATATATTAGTATGCTCAGTTTAGGAGTTGGGGAATAAATGTCCCCAAGTGTTAACTGAATATACTTAAAAATTCAATTTTATCTATTCCTCTACTAGATGTTACCCAGTATCCAGATTTAAATATTGTCAATGTTTAATCAAAACCAATGCATTGATATTTTTGAAAGTCCAAGGAGGATAAAAATATTCTACACATTTAAGATGATCTGATTATACTTATAAAATAAATCTGATTCAGGTAAAAGATGCTTGCTCAACTGATTTAGAAGTGACTCCCTTGATTTGTAATTCAGAGTTACAAGTCAAAATTAAAAGAAATATTTGAGGGGCACCTGGGTGGCCCAGGCAGTTAAGTGTATGACTCTTGATTTTGGAGGTTTGTGCGACGGAGGCCTGCATTGGGCTCTGTGCTGGTGGTGTGGAGCTGCTTCGGATTCTCTGTCTCTCCTCTGTCTCTCTGTCTCTCTGTCTCTCTCTCTGTCTCTCTCTCTGTCTCTCTCTGCCCCTCCCCTCCTCTCTTTTTCTCTCAAAATAAAGAAATAAACCTTAAAACAAATAAGCGACTATACGTTGTTTGGAAATGACGAGTTGACCATCCTCAATAAGTAGTTGTAAGGATGAGGCACCTGGGTGGCTCATTCTGTTGAGTGTCTGACTTCAGCTCAGGTCATGATCTCGCAGTTCGTGGGTTTGGGTCCCACATCAGGCTCTATGCTGAATGCTTGCTCAGAGCCTGGAGCCTGCTTAGGATTCTGTGTCTCCTTCTCTCTCTGACCCTCCCCTGTTCACATTCTGTTTCTCTCTGTCTCTCAAAAATAAATAAATGTAAAATTTTTTTTAAAAAAAGGTTGTAAGTTACTTTGGTTCAGTAAGTTTTTAACCAATCTATGTAGTTAAATTCAGAAAATCCCAAAACTTAATTTTGTCACAATTTTGAAAGGGCTCCACCTCTTAAGGTTATATTCACAGTAATTATTACACACACACACAAAACCAGAATACTAACAGTAGCTTTGCCAAACTAATAACTGAGAGCCAGCATATTCATATTTTTATAGCCATTACATTTTCTTCCTATACCTAATCACTTTAAAAGTTAACTTGGAATCAAAGGTTTATTGAAAGAACATGAAAAGTAACAACTTGTTGATTCAAGTATTTAATGGATTAGACTAAGGTAGCCTCATGAACTCAATTATGCAATAATGCTAACCCCACCAGTGAAGTCCACTGGCTCCTTATTTGCCATATTGCTTTAGGAGTTTGAGTTTTACATAAAGGAGCTTTTGTTTTTATGTGTGAGCTAATTTGTATTATAACTTTCCTTCTTTTAGTCACTCATTCATTCATCCAAAAATAATTATTAAATACCTATTACAGGTTGCTGTTGCAAGCACAAACAAAGGTAACAAAGACAGATCTGTCTTCCCAGGGTTTACAATACATTAATTAGCATGCTAATCAAATAATCACAAACATGAAAGTATAATTACAGACTGACTTAAATAAGTGGCCCTAAGGAATGAGCATTATGTAAGTGAATATACAACACAGGTAGATCCTGAACTATGACGACGGTGTCAAGCTGCTATCTGAAGCATAACTGGGTCCTAACATGACCGAGGTGGACGTGGTGCAGAAAGATCAGCGAGAGCAACAGCATGGCATGTTTGGGACACTGATCGAAGGACCATGCAGCTGAGGGAAAGAGACGGAGAATCTGAGGGCCCTGAAAAGCAGCTGGAAAGTCTGACGTGGGTATGTAGGTCATGCTCAGCCTCCTTAGCCAAGTTATGAATTTTATCCTCTAACCTCCGAGCCAAGTAGAGCTCTTAGAAGGTTTAAGCAAGGCGATGTGGGCAGATCTCCTACTGAAATCCATCATTCTGACCACAGTGGGATGTGAGAAATGGATTGGAGGAAAACGGGGTAACTATTGCCGGTCGTGCGGAAGCAGCTTGGATGGGCGCTGGTAAAATGAACTGCAGAGAACGGATCTCTTAGTGACTTCCACAAGAAAAATCTCAAAGATGAATATTTTCTTCCTCATCTTCAAGTTGTTTTTCTTTTTATATTTTACTGTATGCATAACACAACACCTATTCCTATCCAAGTTTAGACTCCATCAAGTTACTGAATTAAGTGAGAAGAAAGACTATAATCAGACTTGAAGGGCTTAAGAAATAGTCATGATGATGCAGATAGTTATTTTAATGCGTCACAAGTAAAATCATACAAATCATATAACTATAAATTGTTTGAAACTACAAACAAAAGAGCAATCACCATAATTCCAATACTCAAAAGAATGATTAATATGTATATACTCTCTTCCTTTTCAAATCTTAAAATTTTTATATAATTATAACCTTAATAAACTGAATTTTTATATGCTTTCACTAAAATCATAATCTTGAGTTACTATATACTCACAACAATATTTTATATAGGTGCATTCTATTTTCTTGAAACTGTATCCCAAGACTTGGGTAAGCATTTCCTTATTGTCTAGTTTATTTCAATATTTTTGTTGCCATAAATGACACTGTAATTAATATCCTTATCCATAATTTATTCATATTTAGAAATGTTGTATTCAAATATGTTCTCAGAATTAGGATTACTGAAATAACAATGTTCATTGCATACAATATCCTCTGCTAATTCATATTATGCATGAATAACCCAAAACTATTTAAAATAGGGAAATTTCCACCCATATATTAATTATTTTTATTCTTATTTATTCATTAGAAAGTACTATTATTAATATATTCATTGTGGAAGTGTATTCACTAAATTATAAGAACAACCATTACTTTTGAAAAAATAGTTTCACCATGCAAATATTGTGATCTTAAATAATTATGATAATTTGTAATTTATATTCATGGCTTACCTGATAAAATCATTATATGTCTTAACATTAACTTTGATTGCATAAATATTACATTAACTTCAATCACATAAGAATTTTAGAAACTATTTTAAATAAGTATGAAGGTAATGAGTCAAGCTTGAGTGTAAAAACCCAGACTATGTAAGAGTAGATTTTATTTTACTTTTTTAAGTTTTATTTTCCCTGATGATTTTGTTAATGAAGTAACACTCCCGTATGAAAGAGAATCGAGGAAAGATATATACTAGTTTTCTATTGATTCCATTGTAAATTAGCCCAACTTAAGTGGCTTAAAACAGTGTACATGTATTATGTCAGTATTCTAGCTCAGAAGTCCCGGCCCAGGTCTGCTGGGTTCTCTGCTCCTGGTCTCACAAAACTGAATCAGTTTGGCAGTTGGTGGAGGCTCTGATGTGGGATCAAGAGGTAAACTTCTCGAGAAGAAACCATTTCCGGGCTCATCCAGGTTATTGGCTCAATTTAATTCCTGGTTGTAGGGCTGAGGTTCCTCTTTCCTTACTGGCTGTCGGTCAAGAGCCACATTCAGTTCCTTAAGGCCACCTGTATTTCCTAGTCACCTTTTTTTAGCATCTGTGCCAGCCCTCTTTGTCACCTTATTTCTATTTTCAAACAAGCATGTCCAGCTCTCGTCAGGCTTCACATTTCTCAGACATTCTCTTCTGTGGCATTTCTTCCTCCAGCCAGAGAATGTTTTCTTCTTTTAAAAGGTCATGGGATTAAATCTGAACTACATGGAAAATTCATGGTCTTTAGTACCCCTACTCTTAATGACATCTGCAAAATCCCTGTTGCTAGGTAAAGAAACGCATTTACAAGTTTCAGGGATTAGAGCACTGGCATCTTTGGGAGCCATTATCCATTCCATGGCAAAATGCTATCACATTGAAATGCATTGTTGTCTCGGTGCTTCAGTTTTCATCTATTTACTAATTTAGCTCAGATTCCATATTTCTTATCTAGATAAAAATATTATGAAATTTAGATGCATTCCAACAATATTTTCTATGTCATATCCACATGTTTCTAGAATGAATGAATATAATCTGTATATGTGGCTTCATTTTTAAACTTTTTTCTAGCAGATGGCTCATCAATAGATGAGTTTTAGAGATAAAAATTGAATTCCAATGAAGTTAAGAATTGTGATGGGCACCTGGGTGGCTTAGTCGGTCAAGTGTTCGACTTCGGCTCAGGTCATTATGTTGCAGTCAGTGTGTTTGAGCCCCATGTCGGGCTCTGTGCTGACAGTTCAGAGCCTGGGGCCTGCTTCACGCTCTCTCGCTCAAAAATAAATAAGCATTTAGAAAATTGTACGAAGAATTGGAATGATTTTCCAGATAACTCAGAGAAACGTCATAAGAATTTACCTCTTGGCTTAACATATTATCCTTCGATACCTAAGGTATTTGCTTCATTTTGTTCTTCAGGTTATGTTTATGTTTATTTATTCATTTTGAAAGAGAGACAGCATGCACAAGTAGGGGAAGGGCAGAGAGAGATAATCCCAAGCAGGCTCTGCACTGTCAAGTGGGGAGCTTGATGCAGGGCTGGAACTCATGAGCCATGTGATTATGACTTGAGCTGCAGTTGAACACTTAATTGACTGAGCCACTCCGGCATCCCAGTTCTTTAGGTTATTTTAAAGTAGTGAACATTTATCTCAATGTCTCAACTGAATTTTTTAAAAAATGTCTTTATAAAGAAAATCGTTGTGAGTCAACACTATATAGTCAAATTTCTTTTGCTAGGAAAGACTCCTTGCATAGGCAGAATAAGGCTAGATTTGCCTTAGAAAAATGTTACAGCAGAATCTTTCTGACTACAAGATAACACACATAAAGGGTCAAGTATAATGTTACACAGGTGCCATTTTCCATCTATTTTTTAAAATTTCCAGACCTGATGTTTCTCTTTTCTAGAGACAAAACCAAAGATCCCTATTTAACACACTTTCTTCAGGCACAGATGACTGTATGCTCTCTAGCATGAAGAAGGTACAGAATATGCTACCAAAAAATGACTGAAATTAGGATGCCCCAGAGAAGAACTGTTTAGAGGATGCAGGGGAGAAAATTCATTCCTGAGTCATCTAAGAAGGCCTGTGGCAATACTAGTGCAAAGAAATTTAAATATGTGCGATTTAACTAGCACAAGAGGTTTTAGATTAAGAGTAGTATGAGATTGAAGACCGGTTATGTTATGCAAGAGGATTTATATTTAAATGCACTCTTGAAATGAATATCCTTATAAGTTATTCACATTACATATCTATTGAAGACAGATAGAAATGATTAAACTTGATAGTCATAGTATATTCATAATAACTACCCTCCACTGAAGCTATGTGCTAAGCACTTGACCTCTTATGTTCTTAATCAACAAAACAAATTTAAGAGGTGGATATTAGTCTCCTAATTTTGTGTATTGACAGGTTTGGATAGGTTAAATAATTTGTCTAAGGTCACATAGCTAGTATGTTATGGAGATTGTAATTTTTAACCCAAATCCTGTGCTTTGTTTCCTGTTATGCTACACTGCTTCTTTTAGAAATAAGACACTAAATAATGATTTTGCTGACACTTCACAGCTTACTGGTATTAATTATAACTTGAACTTCAGTTATGGATAGTATTAGTGAGCAACAGTTACAAAAATAGTTATAGAAGATGCGATTCTCACTCAACAACTATACTAGGAATAGCATTCTCCCTATTTTCTTCAAAAAGGATATTGATTATATCACTAACAGAAGTCTAACTCTCATCAGTTTTAAAACTATGATTGTGCTTCATGCAATACAGATCAATTCACCAAAAAAAATCATTACCTGTAAAATTGTGTGCAAAACTAATTTTGATAAATGGAATTGCTTTTTAAAAATGCAATGGGGATACTTTAATAAAAGTAATTGTGTTGTCAATAACTTGTAAAATGAATAATCAATTCCTGGTTTACCTCTGTTCCATTGATCAGAACCTGACATGCTATACATAAAATTATTTCACTGGAACAAATGATTGCCTTTGGAGCAAATGAAATTCCGACAAGTTATAATGCTGATTTCATACTTCTCAGAACGATCTCCAGAGTTCTAGTTAAAATTGTAGGCACCGCTTTTTGGGGCCTGTCCAAATTAGTTGTTGGAGAAAAGAGCACGTTGTAAAATCTTTCCCTCCATCAAGAAGTCTTCCTGTAGCTCTGAAACGTAACATCAAAGGCCCTGCCTGCTTGAGACTGTACGTGTGTAGTTTGTATGTGTGGATATGTATATGTGG
Organism: Suricata suricatta; assembly: GCF_006229205.1. Classification (NCBI taxonomy): domain Eukaryota; kingdom Metazoa; phylum Chordata; class Mammalia; order Carnivora; family Herpestidae; genus Suricata; species Suricata suricatta. The sequence goes on from NC_043701.1 coordinate 29,552,347, forward strand.
GTCCCATCTTCTGTCAAGTTAAACGCAGGCTATTTATATTAATGAAGTTCAGCTGATTCACCCTCATGAGCTCCACTTTCAGCACTTGGAGAGTCAGGCAGTACATACATAGACTTGTGCCCGTAAATCCTTTCCGGATGTGAGCAGCATAAATATCTTCACCCTGAGCCTGCGTTTTCTCCCCAGCTTTTGCATGCACTGGCCTACCCAGCTGCTTCCTTCGGGGACTCAGCTTTGGAACACCATCAGGGGCTCTTTTCTGGGATTCCGTTCTCACTTTCCTTCATTGGAGAAAAGGGGAAGGCTGGACAAAGATATAATAAATCTTTTGAAAACTTGAAGCAAAATTTGCATAATTATATAGACTACTAAAAGATTAATTTTAAGAAGAACACTCTTCTGTGTGTATTTGTTTGGATACATGTGTTATCATAAGCATACTCAGTAAAATCCCAGAAAGATTATTTGAAGTGTCAAGTAAAAGAGAAACTAATTTTCTAATGATCTTCTTTTATAATAAAATATTCAGTCCTTATAATTGAAAAGGGAAGGGCTTTGATTTTGAGGAACTTATATATTCATTTATTCAACAAAATTAATTGAAATTTGGATCACATGAATCATATCCAGATATTATTCTCAAGGATCTTGGAGACTGATAGAGGATAAGGTCATACAGAACCCTACATTAGAAGGAAGAAAATGCTAAGTACCTGAAAGAGGCTTAATTAAAATGCTAAGGTGCTGGTTAGTAAGTCACCATCCCTCACGGTCACATCTACCGCCTAATGGTGTTTAGTCATGCTGGGGTTGGCTTCTCTTCTGCCAGCTGGCTCCGTTAGTTTTTGCCCACCAAAAGAGTAGACGCTTGAAGGAGGGAGAAGGGATGTGCCCCTCTACCTTTCTGCTTCCTGCTCCTGTCAACGTCACCCCAGCGACCGACTCTTCACCTTCATATCATCAGCTCGGCTGCCTACCATTTCCCTTGTGGTCTCTAAGCAGATATGAGCCCCAGAGAGCTGGGAAGCCTCATTCTCAGAATTCCAAGTCCTCCTTCTGTGCGGTACCTCCTCTGGGTTGCTGTGGCAGCAGCAGAGCAATGGGACATGTCCTTTCCTAGACATGGAAGTCCCAGCCCCACAGCAACTTACCTCCGAGCTTCTAGGTTCTTATAATCCCAACATCCTCCCTCTGTTCTCCCAGCCCTAGAGATAATATCTCCACCCTTGAGATTATTGTCTTCTTATAACCTCAAGGTTCCCCTCCCCTTTCACCCTAACATAGCTGTTTAATTTTTAAATCAAATTCTCTCTGGTAAAGCAAGTGGCGTGTGTTGTTACTCTGACTGGATCCTGACTGATACAGCCATAAAAACTCAGAGAAAGCAATATGCACTTCTGGATGCAGTGATCAGGAAAGGTTTTACAAAATATCTGCATTTCCACTGGGCCGTGGCAGATAACTGATGTGCAGTGAGATTGAAGGTCAGGAAAGTAGAAGAGGAGGCGGCAGAGGCAGGAAGGCAGGAGGGCACAGAGGAAGATGAGCAGGTCCACCGGGCTGTGGGGAGGGTAAATGGACAGGAAGAATAAGACCAGTTCAGAACTACTTGTGGTTTTTGTTGTGCAAATGACACAGAGTACAAGTTGGAGGCCTTTTCATTTTATGCAATAATATGAGAAGAATAGGTTTAAAAATAGAATAAAATAAAAATGCAATTTAAGTACGAGTGAACTTCCTGACTTCCAAATTCATTCGGGAGTACATATTCCCTATCTAATTTGTTGCCATAAAAATAAACTGTATAAATAAGTAAAAACAAGTAAAAAAAAAAACAAAGAAAGAAAAAAAACACTACACAATTTTACATGATGGTACTAGAATGTCCTGTCTAAATATACTTTATAAGTATTTATATTAGATAAGGATATAAATTGTAATTGAATACATGTGATGTTTGATTTAATCCATAAGAACTAGAAATGAGTCCTCTGGGCATAGTGTGATATGTATTTGTGGGGTGCTTATAACATGGGTGTTTGCAATGTATATACTGTCTTTGAAAAACCTGAACCATGACTTCTGCTTCACAACTGATCTCATGTTCTTTTGACAGTTTTTTCATATTTTGGACAGTTACAAAGCATTCTTTGCCTTCTGGGTTTTTGGCATGGACAGGTAAGAAGATGAGCAGGTCATCGGTCATGAGCAAAACCTTCAATCATACTAGTTTTTTAATGTGAGAATCAGATTTAAATTACATCATTTATACTTGCAACATCTTTTCCAGGAAACTGTAAGTCTGAGTACACTATAGATTTAAAAAATAAATCATTATGTCAATTGCCTACTCCTTCCAGTATACGTTTCATTGACCTAAATGGAAGGGACATATACGCATCCAAGGCCAGAATTTGGGCCATTACTGTTAATGAATTCACATTTAAATGCTCATTAGTACGTTTAAATTGCTATTAATAACACATTCAATGTTAGTCTGTGTGTTTGTTAAATTAGTAACATGCCTTAAATCAAACTGTCTTCAAAACAATTATTGAAGTATATAGTAGTTTTAAGACCTTTGGTTGGATATTTTAAAAAACATTATTAGTTTCTTAAAATAAATCTTTGCACACTAAATGTGAACTTTATCTTAATGGCCCATTTTCCTTCACTTACGTATGCAAACAGACAAACAAATGGTTGGCAATTAAGAAAAAACACCAAGCTTTACAACTATTTAAAACACAACTAGGGTTTTCTGTTTCTTTATACTCATCTACGTACCATGTATCTGTCTAAACTAAGGCAACTTGTTAATTCCATTAATTTACTGTAATGGGAAAATCACTTCAGTGAAAAAAAAAATCAGTCCAATGATTTGTTTTTAAAAATGGAGTACTTTAGTCTATGAAAATGTTCACTTCTTTAACCTCACACAGATACAACCTAAATCTGTATCATAAGAGGCAAAGAGAATTTAAAAGCTAAATGAATAGGTTAATAATTTTTTTTTTGTTTGTGTGAGAAGAAAACTAGTGATGAATGTGGCTATTAAGTGCCTATACTGGTTGGCTTCAAACTCTTTAGAGAGAGGTTAAGGCTTGCAAATGTGCATTTTTCAAAACACAAGAATGTGTGTGCCAGTCATTAGAATTTTGTGAGCTGCTCAAGTTAATAGATTAAGATATCACCATTGGGTTTCATTAGAAAATTGCTCTATTTATCCATTTTGAAGACACTTCAAAGGCATCTCAAAACTGTAATTCTTAGTTGTTTTAGAAAGCCTCTATCTTCCTCCCTTTATAAAAAAGGACAAAAAAAATCCCTCTCACTAATTTGTTATAATTGATCCTAACATGTAAGTATCATCTACAAATAACCTCATCAACATTCAGAAAGGATTACCTAAATGAACCTGTCTACATATTGCTCCTTATAATGAGACCCCACAAGACTAATGACTTATTAGTGCCATGGGCGATGAATGATTAATTAGTTGATTCTAAATCAAATTGTTAAGAGTATAATTGCTAGTTTTCTCAATTTCTGAAGGTTAGAAGAAGTTAATGTGATGCTAATATAGCCCAATAGATTCAATGAAATTTTTTATTAACCAATAAAAAAAGATTTGAAAAAACTGGCCACCATATAATAAGAATTTTAATATTTATATCTGATTAATATTAATTTATTAATAATGTCCAATATCTAGTACTTATTAAAAATAAAGTATACATTCAAAATATCTTACTATTCTATCAGTTCTTTATTTTTAATATATATTTTTCATCAATATCATTAACATTTCTCAATGTAGATATAATTCCTGTACTTGCATTGTGTTTTTTGAAATGGATTAATTCTTCTTTATTCTTTTGAAGGTTGGTGATTTCTGTGCTTTGAAAAGTGAATTGAACCACGGATTGTTGATCTTCCTAAACACAATCAACTCTCAATTATTCAATGTCAGGGAAGGGAGGCATTGACATGAATAAATAATACCGGTTGGCAATTCACAAAATCTGGACTAAGGCAGAGGCCCCTTCTGTCACGTTGCTTGAATCATCTGAATGAAAAGGAAGCATGACTGGAGAAACTCCATTTGTTGCAGGTTTGGGAGGGGGTGGAGAGGTGGAGTTGTCGTCATATAATACCTGGGCTGGTCTGGGGTCCCATTCTGTTAGGGGCATAAATGCTCTCAGTGATGAAAGTTATATATTAGCCTGACATTTCCTGTAACTGTATTTTAATATCTTCAAGGTATTGCTCCTCACTGAAATCTGCAAGATAGCTGTTATCATCCCCATATTACAGTTGAGAACACAATCTCAAAAAGGTAAAGAAAGAAAAAACACAACAAAAACTCTCACACATAGTTTCACAGATAAAAAATGACATTATCAGATGTAAAACCAACTGCCTCTGCTGTGCACAAAATGAGATAGTAACAATTTACTGTATTCAAAGAACGTAGAAATCATTCTTGAGATATATACATTACCAGGAAGAAAAGAAATACTATTGATAAATGTATCCCACGACACCCTGAATCCCACGACACCCTTAGTAAGTTATACAACACTTTTTAGATTCACTTCTTCATTCAACAAATACCTACTGAATGCCTGAATCAGACCAAGTGCTAGAGATACCCAGTAAACAAAACTAGTCTGTGTTCTCAAGAAGATCACATACTTGGGGAAGAGGACAAAGAAAAACTAAAGTATTAAGAGCATAATAATTTTAAATGGTGATAAAAGTTTTCTGGGGGAAAAACAAAGCATGGTAACAAAGGTTTGTGTGCATAGGGTCAAGGAAGATTGGTGGAGGTATCCCTGATTAGGTGAGTTTTTGAGAAGAGGTATGGAAAAAATGAAAATGAACCAGGGAGCTCTCCAGGTGAAAGCATGCTGCAGAGAGTCTAACTGCAATGCTCTTAGAAGTGTTCTTGACCTGTTCATGGAATAGTAAGAAGACTCAAGTGGGTGGGAACAAGCATACAAGAGGTCAGTAGTTAGAAAAGAAATCAGTGCTCATTAGGTAGAGTATTTTCAAAACCCTACCCCTAAACAATCTTCAGGAAACTGGAATCTAGAAAAATTGTACACATTTATTAATGAATAAATTGAGATGCAATGCTGTAAGGACTTTGGGCTAAAGATGGGCTGGAATGTAGGTCTTCCCCCAAGCAATGCTTTCCTTGATATTTTCACATATAGACAAGTTTCTGGAAGGCAGTGTGTGATGAGGATTTGGATCCACACTACCTGGGTCAAAACCTGGCCCCGACACTTAGTAGTTGGTTATCTTGAACAAGTGGATTAAAATTTCTGACCTCAGTTTCCTCTGGTCTAAAATTAAGTTAATAATAGTGCTAGCCTCAGAGAGTTTGTTAAACATGAACTTCAATATTCGTAAAGGACTTAGACCCTGGCTGCCTCTGACAGCTAGAACATGCTGCATTTCATATGCTGCCGTCAACCTATTTCACTGACAGGCAGGTCTTTGAGGTTAGCCTGAACATTAGTGTTGGCGATGCATGCACTTGGAAATTTGTGTCACGTAGGAAAAGCATAAACATTACTTTGAATACTAAAGTTCACAAAGGATAGGATGAAGGGACTGACTTCCCATAGGGTTTAATGATTAGATGGTTCAACACAAGAGAGAGAGTATTTTCACTGCACAGGCTATCATAAAGCTCCTGTTATCTGGCAAGTTTTTGACTAGAAAAAGAGGCAAAACTTACTCTGCATCGAGTCAAAACATCGAGTCTTAAGTATTTTATACATTACTGATGGAATTGTGGGACTTATTTTCCTAATTAGAGATAAAAATCCATTTCAAGTATATGATGATAAGTTGGCAAATATTTTGAAACTAGATTGTTTTGTGCTCCTTTGAAATAAACAGTAAAGTTAATGCCATTCTAGCAACTTGTTATCACATTAGGTGCACTTGCCATTCCATGAACAGACATAAGGAACATGAAAAAATAAACAAGCCATTGATTCTTCTTGTGTGTTGCCAAAAGAGGTAAAAAGTTTGACCTTTGTGAATCTTGTGAACTGAAGTGACAATTCCAATCCTGGATAAGAGATTATCTTTGAATATTTATCTCTGGGTAACATACTTTAATGTCTTTTTTAAAAAGTACTTTTCATTTTGGAACAGTTTGAGTCTACCGAAAAACTGCAAAGAGCATAGAACTCCCAAGTTCCCCATGGTCAATTTCCCCTACTATTAATATCTTACATTAGTGTGGCACATTTTTTATAATTAATGAAGCAATATTGATATATTACTAACTAAAGCCCATCTTTATTCAGATTTCTGTAGTCTTTACTTAATGTCCTTTTTCTGTTCCAGGATCCCATGCAGGATACCACATTATATTTGGTAGTCATTTTTTCTTAGACTCTTCTTGGCTGTGACAGTTACCATAATATTTTTACATTAAAAATATAATTACCAGTAAAATAAAAATCTTAATTGATACATTCCTTATGCTGATTTGAAAACTTCTTGGCAGAAATATCGCTTTCATGTTTGCCAGTTTATGTCACATATATATTCACAAATATGTTTTGTTTCTAATATTTCATCAGTGTGTCGTATTTCATCAGTATGCAGTATATCATTTACCATTTAATCTGTGCCAGTCTCTGGAAACAGTGGGGCTGGGGGTAAAGCCAGGGGAACTGTTGGAGGAAAAAAATAAATCATAAAAGGCAACTTCTAAACTGAGAATGTGTTATTTGGAGGAGAGTAAAAGTGGATTCATCTATTTTGCTTCGGTGATAGATAACATGAGTAGGTACCATAAGGTCGGCAGAAAAGATACATAATTCCTGTGACAGAACAGACTTTCTACCATTCAGAACAATGATAGTATGTCCTGTTGGGGCCAGTTTTTAAGGTGATTAATAGAATCTAGGGAAGAGTGAAAATATGCATTTTTGATACGTACATTGTGTATTTTTTTCACATTGATTTGACTTTGGCTTCCTTTTAGACCATTAGTGAAAGACCATTAGAAAAGGATTACTAGAACAATCATTTTGGAAGACATAATTTAATTTTTAAAATGCCACTTGCTTTCTTTTCACCTTGTGGTGAATAAGTAGTGCAGTGCAGTCACAGGGCAGAATGAGCGGTGCCTCGATTCCCAGCTATCTTCCTTGAAACCATCTACCCAGCAACCTCCTTTGAGTATGGAATCTTCCAAATATATCAGTTAGTTTTAAATGTAATTTTTTCCCTAATGTTTTTTTGTTTTATTTATTTTTTTAATGCTTTATTTATTTTTGAAAGAGAGAAAGACAGCACAAGCAGGGGAGGGTCAGAGAGAGAGGGGATACAGAATCCAAAGACAGGCTCCAGGCGGTGAGCTAGCTGTCATCATAGAGCCCGACGTGGGGCTCAAACCCAGGAACCTTGAGATCATGACCTGAGCTGAAGTTGGACACTTAACCGACTGAGTCACCCAGGCGCCCCTCAGTTTGTTTTAGATGTTATAAAAAATAATAGAGTTCTTGGTTAGAGCTTCAGATAATGCTTAAATACTCTTTTCTGATTGAAATTCTCAGATCCCCAGATAACATAAATATACTACAATTGATTTATTTTTTAACAATCCAGCTTTCCATGTAAAACTGGATATCAGCAGAGGACATGATATTCAAAATAGAGAAAGTGATTTTTAAATTATAAATAACAATTTCTGATTTGTTCTAAAAATATTAATAAATAAATTTTAAACAATGAGGAAAAAACCAACCAATTCTTCCTGTTGATAATTTTTTATTTCTAATAAAAGATTAATTAAAATTTTATAAATGTGCCTTACTTTGAAGTGGTGGCTAATAATGAACAAAACTATGAATTTCATTAAAATGGTCAAAGTGGCAATATAGACTATTGATACCTCTTAACAACTATAAAGAGAATAAGCTTATTAAATTAAGGACAATATAGCTTCAAAATAAAATTTCAAATAGTTGGCGTTTACCACCAATGAGCTTATTTTTATGAAATGCTACCCTGAAAATCAACTTATAGATATCTAATCCTACTGCCAGGTCATAAAAAATACTTTTTTTATATGTTGGTTCAGTATAATTTGGAATGCACATTAAAAGAATCTAAAAAAAACCCAAAAATAACTAGTGCCTTATTTGAGATAAGAGCAGATTTCTTTTTTACCAGAAAGTCTACAATTAAGAAGTATAGGATTGATAGGAACCCCAGGTTCTAAGGGATCCAGACACATTCTATCCTGATATTCCTTAACACCTAGGTTCCCCTTCTTAAGGTCACTTCATATTTCAAGATAACTCATGAAGTGTCGATCATCAGATATGCATCCCAACCTACAGGGAAGAGGAAAGAGAATGAACATACCCTCTCCTTTAAGGGAAATTTCATATCAGATGCGCACTCAAGACTTCTTACATCTCATTGGTCAGATTTCATCTCTTAGTCACACTTAACTGCAAGAAAGGCTGAAAGATACAGCCTTTATCATATGTGATCATATACTCAGCAAAAAATTAGGGTAATATCAGTAATGAAGAAGGAACGGACCGATACCCCAAGGATAACTAGAAGTCTCTGCTACATCTGTTAGTACAGAAAGATCAACAAATATCCCCCACAAATATCCTCAACAAATGTGATAGGTAACCATAAATCCTATTCATAAAAGATTTGTTATAGATACAATATCTCTAACCTACTATCCTTTTCAACTCCTCCCTGTTCTTGAAGAACAAAGCCACAAAAAACTACTTTTCTAAAATGTTTAACATAATTAATTCAAAGATGAAGGCAGTGGTCTATGATCACATATGTGCTTACTAAATAATGTAAAATAACCAGTTTGTATATTTAACTAAACCAACTAATTTATTATTACAAAACAATGCATATGCCATATGTATTGTAGATATAAATACATAAACACAGCTTCTGATATTTAGTCAGAAATGCCATCCTTAGTTTCTTTGTTTCCTCAGAAAATGAATACATAAAATGATTACGATTCTGACACCAATTAAAGACATACAAATAATGTAGACAGTAATTAAATAAGATACTTAAAGAGGATGTTACTGATAATTTTACTGTGGGAAATTTTGCCTACAGATAGTTCAGCAGCAAGCAAGAAATCTCCCTATACCACAAATTGTTATCTTTGTATATTTGTGTCCTTTACCCTAAATCTAAATTCTATATTTAGAGCATGATTTCTAATGAATGCACTGAACTTATTACATTTCCTTACTCTATTAAAATCATTTTACAGGTTTAAATATTTTCACATTACTGAATTAATCAGTAATTTTGTTTTCAAGGTGTTTTATAGGCTTAATACTAATAAACTTTTTGTAGGTTTGAACAGTCTTATGAAATACAGTCTCAAAGAACCTTTTCCATTTTCTTCCACTGAGTTTTTGTATGCTCGTTCAAATTCCTTTTGGCAAGAGATAGAGTACAAATGCACAAACCCATGAAAGTATCTAATCTGTATGCAATCTACGGGTATAGAACAAAGGCGAACTAATTGGTCCATAAGTGGAATCTATGATCTTGGCATCATTTAGTATGCTGCTCTAATCCAATTAGCCAGGCACTGCCCTTGTCTATATGCTGCTCAAGGGTATGAATCATATTATTTTTGTGTACCTAGCATCTAGCACATCTCTTGGCACAAGGAGTGGAACTCAGTATTTATTAAGTAAAACTATAATGCCAGACCATTCACTTTAAAAAAATATCTGCTTTCTTCATGTATTTCTTCTTATTTCCAAATTTTAGGGGAAAAATTAAAAAACAGAAAGAGAAGGCAAGATTGCCATTTTTCTTTGTGAGGGCCTCAAATCAACAATTAGCTTATGTTACTGAATGCAAAATATGATGTAGAAATAGCTTTAAAAATTCTTTTATTAATATAAAAGGATAAAAATATCAAAAATATTTTATTTGGTTTTCTTGACTGAAAATAGATTTGAATGTCAGATGTGCTTTTTTCATCTCAAGGTCAAACAAGGAGTTAGAGGTAGGAGCAAGTAGCGCCTAAATACTGAACGGTGGGTAAAATCAGATGGGAGTAAGTAGGTCTGGTCCTTGGGACCCTGCTGTTCTCTCTCAGTTCTGTTGTCTCCTTTATCTTTTGTATTGACTCTGAGTAAAGAATTTTTCCCACTGTACTAGCTATTTGTGCATCATTCTAATCTCTCTCTGGGGTTAGGTAAGCCCAAGGCGAGCTGCCAAAGCTAGAGAGTGTGTAAGCTAACATAGGTCCAGGGGCAAGAGACTTTACTGAAACTTAAATTTTTGATGGACTTGTTAAATTTGATGTTAGAAAAAAAAAAGCCTTATTTTTGGTTATTTTACTATAAAAATGCAGTTTCCCTGTATTTTCCTAAATTTTACTCTATAAGAATATTGCTTTGGGAGCTCAGTCACTTAAGCCTCTGACTTTGGCTCAAGTCAGGATCTCGAAGTCCCTGAGTTTTGAGCCTGGCATCAGGCTTTGTGCTGACAGCTCAGAGCCTGGAGCCTGATTCAGATTTTGCGTCTTCTTTTCTCTTTGCCCCTCCTCCAGTCTCTCTCTGTCTCTCTCTCTTTCAAAAATAAACATTAAAAACAAAGAATATTGGTTTGCCATAATACTAAAATAAAAACAACTGATTGAGTTTTTCAGAGTTGTATTTGCAGCTGAATGCTTTACTTCAGCAAATACAAGTTGTTTTTGTCTTGGTTTGTTCCTTTGCTCTCTGCCCTGAGATTTGTTTTTGAAGATTCCAAAGAGAGATGTAGCGGGGAAGGAGGAGAGAGGACATGCCTTTTATTTCAAAAGGATGCATAGTTTTTTCTTTTTTTTTTTTTTAAGCTTCTCCTCATGCTCATCTTTGCTTGACATATTTTTACTGAGTTTCAAAAATAAAAGAATAAAAATAAGATAATGCTTAATGGTGTTGGTCAATGATACCTAGCAGAGTGGTCGTTTTATATTCTGTGAGAATGAATTTATGACTTTAAATGCTGCCTGAGCATTTTTATTATTTTTTAAATTACATAAAATGTTATATATAACTGAAGAAAATATTAGCCAGAATTTGGCCCTTTATTTTCAAAGCTAAAGTGCTCTATATTGTGTAACAGGACAATATTTCTTAACATCTTATCCAATATCCAGATGCTAACAGTATTTACCCACCGACTCACCTGCTAAAAAAGGGTATATCAATATTCATGAGTGATCTAGAATTCTACCCAGCTGAAGGAGAATTCTTCAGAGTCTGACCACAGGTGCCACAAAGTGCATGTGTCTATTGTAATGATATTTAGAAATTGGGCCTCTGGCTGACCTCTAACTTTGGTGATTCTTTGCAGAGACTTCCATAATTTATACAACCACCTCCTAATCCTTAATTCAAACGTGTATACCAATATTTTTCTAATTTTAATGACAATTGTACCACATGGTCTTTCAGTATGGCAGACTGCCTAGAAACTGTTTCAGTAAATTACACACCAAGATGATCTACTCTTTGGATTGTCTCCAGAACAAAGACTATGATGTATAATGAAAACCAACTAACAATTAACTGTCATCAAAGATAACATGAGGGACAAGCATTGTAAATTTAGTTATTTACATAAGAAGAAACATAAAGGCTTCTTTCAATGAATGATAAAAGTACATCCATATTCTCGAAGTTATAATTTTAAGGTTTGTATAAAATAATAATGAAACAATAGAAAGTTAACATTCCACATTTCATTGTGTTGTAATTGTGTTAGCATAATAAGGAACTGTCTAAGAACTCAAAAATTATTCTATTTGTTGCATGTTTTGAACTAAAGCATTATTTTAAGAGACATAGTAATATTACTTTGGCATCATTATTAGTTATATAAGTGTGAGGATGGTGAATGAGCCAAAATTCTGTTTTTGTACACTATAATATATTTGTGCATACTAAAAAGAGTTACTTAATTACTGTGATGTAGCTTTTATATTTAACACCCACTTAAGGATCAGATCTTGAAGATCTGAACTAACAAGTTTCTTTCATTATTTATTCTTATATAACCTAGGGGAAAGACATAGGGAAGCAGCTCTCTAATTATGACTGTTTCAGAAAGATAGAAAAGAGGAGCAAAAAATTTTTCAAAGCGTTTTATACACGGATGCAGAGGCGATTTGCAGCAAAGCTCATGAAGCATCAGTGCCCCTGTCTTGCAAGGGTCCCTTCCAAGGTCCTGAACTTAATTTTAGATTCATTAGTTCGTATTCCATTTCTATTTCTTAGCACGTCTTCTTCCCCTGCACCCCACTCTTCAAGGTACATAAGGCTGCAGGCTTCTTACCAAATGGACCCTCCAGCATGCATGCATGAACATCTGGAGGTCTCTTGCAGCCTTGAATCGTTGGGGACCTCAGGATTGGGAAGGGACTAAATATAGAATATAATGAAGAATTATGAGAATTGTAGGCAGGCTTTCATTTTTGTCTGAAGAAAAGAAGAGGAACAAAGGAAAGAATGCAGGAAGTTGAAGGAAATGGGAAGAATGGTGGAGGAAAGGAAAGAGCAAGGGGGAAGATTTTCTGCAGAAAAAGCAGAAAATCTGACAAACCTATGTGAGTCTTAGACAGTGACTAAGAAGCTTCAGTCTTACATGTGTCCTTGTCCACAGCTTCCAGCTCTGTCTCTCACTTAAGACCTAAATTTGTAATCTCCAGCTTTAAAACATAACCTTTGTACCATTCTTGCATGGATTATTGTTACTTTTAT
>NC_043701.1:29570155-29608589 GCF_006229205.1 Suricata suricatta
TAAAATGTTGGTAAATGGGGATCTGTTTGAAGAGATATTAAATAAAGACCAATATGGCAAATTGGAAAAATTAAGACCTTGTTTTTTCCTTTACTTTTGTTTCATTAATTTATTTCCCTAAATACCTGTATGGTGATATGTATCATTTTGTAGCAGAGAATCATAAGTGTTTTCTAATACCCATAATCCTCTTTTTCTACCATGGGAAAACATCTGAGTTTTACCTGAGTACATATATTCGTTTGAAGTAAGACTACTCTCCCAGGCTCTGTTATTTAACCAAGACTATGTAACTCAGGTCAATAAAATCCAACTAGAAATGTCCTATGCCTCTGGACTTCTGGAACACTTCCTTAAAACACAGTAGTGTTCCAACTTTTGCCACTTTTTCCATCATCATGGATCTTGAGTGTAATAGCTCCATTTGCCATCTTGGATCATGAGGCCAATGACTACATCCTTGGATGGCTGAAAGGTACCTGGGTCTCTGTGGGGTTGTGAAGTAGAGCCATACATATTTCTGACATGAAGGAAATACAAATCTCTATCTTTTAAAAAACTATTAACACAATCCTAACTTAAATAACATGTAAACCTAATCTTAGGAGCTATAACTTCTCTCTTATCTTTTTAAGCATTCTGAAGACTCAGAAAGCTTCTCTTAAAAAGTTTTCCAAGATTAAGGAACATCACACACATGCCCTTATGAATATTTCACTTTCCATGTGGCTATCCAGACACTCCAAAGGGTCCTTAAGGGCAAGATGAGCTCTTAAAATATACGTCACATGAAGGGGGTCTTAGGATCTTTCCGGCAATTGATAATAATACAATTAAGGAGCTCTTGATAGAATCGGATGCTCTTACATGCTTATTATTTTATCTCTAAATGTTACCAGTATCCTTTATTTTTCAGTCTAGTTAACAAAGAGAATGATTAATCAGTATTTTTACATGCTACACACAACACTTAGTGGAGAAAAGATATTATTATAGTCTCAGATATATGACAGTTCTTGTAAATTATTTTTATCTTAAAAAAACCTGGACAAATTCAAATGCCATCATCATCATCATTAAGCCTGATTAATATCTTTTCATGGGGTCAGGTAATAAAATTTAGTCAGCTCAACAAGTGATTGTACTAGAGAGTATATGATGTGTATACAAATGACCCATTAATCCAACTCTTAGGGAGGTTAGCATATAATAGGGAAGGGAAGACAAAAATAATTATTACACAAAGTAGAGCATGATACCTGCTGGAAAGTACAACAGAGATCTGGAAAGGAGAAAGGTCACAGCCAATGAACAGGAAGAGCATTGAGAAGCAGGGGACAGTAACACATTGTGCAACTAGCTGCGTGTCAGTTTACAATAAATACAGAGCCTTCTCCTCTCACACTAACTTTGGACTCATCCAAGACCAACAGTGACATAAAGGGGCTACAGAGAGAGATTAGAAGCCACCAAGTCAGTCTGAGGCTTGGAGGTCTAAGTTCTCCAACATTAGAGTCCAACAAGGCGACTTTTTCAGGTGGAGTGATAAAGGTTTATGGGACAGCTTTAGCCCAAGGAGATCTCTGAAGAACAGCAGATCCCTTTTCTGGTTAAACATTTTCTTCAAGCAGCCACTGGTCTTGTCTCCTTGATTTCCATAACTTTTAATCATTAATTTTGAATCTACCTGTCTACATCAGTCTGTTTTTTATTTGATTTTGCCTGTTTCTTGTGTTAATTCAACCTCCTCGCATTTCTTGGCTATGTCACATGCCTGCTGCCTGTCACTGGCATGCTGCCTGATTCCAATATGGTAAAGGAATATATTCCTTGTCCAGAGCCTAGGAAGTATTTATCCTTCTTGTTCCTTTAAAGACACAGTTATTGTTGGGGCACCTGCGTAGTTCATTTGGTTAAATGTCCGACTTTTTATCTTGGTTCAGGTCATGATCTCTTGGCTCTGTTCCTGGGACCCAGTGCCATATGGGGCTCTGTGCTGACAGCATGGAGCCTGCTTGGAGTTCTCTCTCTCCACCCCTCCCCTGGTCATGCATGTGCGTGTGTGCTCTCTCTCTCTCTCTCTCTTTCTCAAAATAAATAAATAAACTTAAAAAATGACATGGTTACCATTTTAAAACCTTGCTTTTGCCTAAACTCAGATATTAGCCCTAAGGTGGGAGGAATAGAGCACAGGTAGAACACTTTAACTGTTGTCTTCACCTTTCTTTCTAGTAATCTACCTCTCAGTCTTGACCTTGACCTCAATAAGTGAATATAGCTTCTATGAATGACTTTTAGTCTATGACATTTAGGAAAAAAGGATCTCAACTGAAAATTTATCCATGACAAATCTAAAATTGTAACTCTCTACATTTTCTTTGCTTTCTGGATATGGGGGAAAGTTAATGGCATTAAAATGCATTAGTTGATCAGCCATCATGCTAATATGTAATGTTCATGGTTCTGGGTCAGTAACGCTACAGCCCCAACTATCCTGATTGAAAGGGACACGGTGACCTGGGCAAGTTGGTTTGACAGGGTTGTTTCTTATCACACAATGATAAAGTAGTTCTCACTGAAGAGCTAAATCACATTGAACTGGGTTAAAAAAAACAGTTGTCATTCTTTCCTGCTTTAAAATATCCAAGAGTGGGCTGCTAATATCTTTGGTTCTTTTTAATGGAATGCTTAATCTCATTAATTTTCAAAACAACACTATGCTTCAAAACAATCCATATTATCTACTGCTTGTTGGCTTTTATAAAACATAAGCATGAAGGGTTTCCAGGTTAGTATGCTAGTGAGGAAAAAAAAAACCTAACATGTTTCAAAGATTTGATTATATTTCCAAAGCATTTATTTATTTCAGCAGCTTTATTATTACTAATGCACATGATTTCAGGGGAGTAGAAAGAAGCTGAATTTAAATAACTACTTGTGGCAACACAGCACCAATTATATACTCCATGGTTATTTATGTCCTCTGGTGATCAACTAGCAGTGGGAAGTAAAATTGACAACACACTGGTACAATCACAATTATGGGTCAAACTTCAACAAGCCTGTTTAAATGGTTCCATTAGATCCTACTTGAAATACTGATTTACATATATTTTGACTATTTTCAGACATGTTACCCACTTTAACATGCAGTGATATAATCATTTCCTATAAGGATGCATTAGTTGAGAGCACAGGAAAACAAAATAGCATGCCACGCACACAAATTTCTGTAGAATTTAAATTGCATTAGAATACATCCCCAACGATGTTTTAGAAGATTAAAATATCATTTGTATTCCACAGCAGGTCTATTTAGTAGGGGGAATTCAGATATTTTTAAAATTGTTTAAGTGGGCTTTTGCTTTGACTTATGTAATTTTATTATCTTTTATATTAGTCTGATGTAAATATAACTCTTAAAGGTAATTTTTCTCTCCATTACAAAGGCAACTTCTCCATAATGCTTTCTAAATATTGCTTCTTATTTTTATTTATTTTTAAGTGCTTCTTTATTTATTTTGAGAGAAAAAGAGTGCGCCAGCAGGGAAGGGTCAGAGAGAGGAGTTAGAGAGAGAATTCCCAGGGAGGCTTCCTGCTGTCAGCACAGAGTCCAGTGTGGGACTCGATCCTAGGAACCTTGAGATCAAGAGCTGCTGAAATCAAGAGTTGGATACTTAACTGACTGAGCCATTCAGGCACCCCTAAATTTGGTCTTTTAGAAACATGTTATAATGTGCCACAGATATCTTGTTTATTTCTTTTTATATACAATGTCATAATATATAGAAAAAACATATAATGCATACAAAATTTTATGCATACAAAACTACAAGGAAAATGATAAAATATAAAAAGTAAAACCGATTACTTAACTTCTTATCTAGACATTACTGCTACTTGAAACTCTCTGATTGCTCCTTCTGGATGCCATCTTTAAATGTTTTTTAATGCTTATTTATTTATTTATATTTAAATGTTTTATTTATTTATTTATTTATTTATTTGAGAGAGAGGGTCAGAGAGGGAGGGAGACACAGAATCCAAAGACAGGCTCCAGGCTCTGAGCTAGCTGTCAGCATAGAGCCCGATGCGGGGCTTGAACCCACCAACCGTGAGATTATGACCTGAGCTAAGCCACCCAGGCACCCCATGTTTATTTATTTCTGACAGAGAGAGAGAGAGGCAGAGACAGAGAGAGACACAGAATCTGAGGCTGGCTCTAGGCTCTGGGCTGTCAGCACAGATCCCGACATGGGGCTTGTACTCAACGAACTGCAAGATCATGACCTGAGCTGAAGTTGGATGCTTAACTGAGCCACCCAGAGGCCCTTGAATGCCATCTTTCATCTTCCCCAAAATAAACATGCTAAGTTTTTTCTTATGATTTTATTTCCTTAAAATAAAGTTTGTACCCCACATACATGTTTCCCTAATGGTATATTGTCCAGTTAGGTGATTTTTAAATTTTCTAAAAATGATATTGTTATATATAGTCAAATGACACTTTTTGCTATTTTATGATTCATTCATTTTGAATGTAATTACTTATAGATTAGTAATTTTTCCTGCTTACTTAATATTCGAATGTACTAATAAGATTTATTTACCAATTTGATATTTGAGATAATTCCAGTTTAACACTATTCTGGGTTGTGTTCCTATGAACACTCTGGATCATATCTCCTGATACAAACATGCAAGAGTTTTAAAAGTGTTGGTATATCTACTACCACAAGGAATATATGAATTTGCATCGTTTCACATCTTGACCAACACTTAGACTTGTTAAAACTTTTAATTTTTGCAAAAATAGTGGGTGCGAAATGTTATCCTGTTACAGTCTCAATTTTTATTCTCTTATTATTGATAATATTGAGAATCTTTTTATTGGTTTCTGGTGTTTTTGTGTTTGCTTTGCTGTGAAAAGGAAATGCCTGTTTATATCCTTTATCAATTTTCTATTTGGCTATTGCTTTTTTCTTTTGTATTTGCAAGAATTCTTTATGAAATCATACATTGTTTCTTTACATGTGTGTCTCCATCAATTAAACTTAAATTCCTTGAGGGGAAGGACTGCACCTTCTTTATTCTTATCTCTCCAGGGATCAGCATCATGATTTAATTAGGTAGTTTCCTCTTTTGCATATAGTAACATGTCACTTTGCTAAATTTCTTTGTAAATCATTAAGGAAAGAAGGAAACAATCTTAAGTGTTTAAGATACCTCTGAGATGATAGAATAGAACAGGGTTGTAAGAAGGAAACAGAAGTTTCATGTATATAAAAACACATACATACATACATACACATACACACACACAATGATTCAGTGGAAAGATGGTATCAAATACTGATGTGATACATAAGGTTGTCTACAAGTGATTTTAAGAAATCCACCTACTTTAAGACGTTCTTTATAAATCACACATTTTGTTACAACTTTAGGTTACTACAGAGAATACATAATTTTTGTGTGTGTGCATCTTTTACTTTTTACTAGATTCTCATTCCACAAGAATGACTAGAGACAGGAATTGAAGTCTTCCAATATCTAGAAAAATAAATTACTTCTTATTTGATTGACAGCCATGAAACAGTGTGGTCAGGAAAATACTAATGCCTGGAATAAATTTATAAAGGCATAAAGAAGACATTTTTTCATTTGTAAATATGAAATTGTAACTGCTATTTTATACAGTGTTATTAATAAAAAAGTGTGATTAGACATGATTTAAATGGTCACAGATTTAAATTAAAATTTCTACTGTTACATGAAATCCTTCAACATTAGAGATATTTTATTAAAAGATAATAAATCATAATTGCTAGACTGCAATTATTTACATTAATTACATAATTGCACTAATTACACAAATGGGTAGTAGCACTTTCAAGCATCCCCTAATTGCATCTAAAATTTCAAATACATGAAATGAGAATGAAAACTAAAATGAAAATAAAGAGATGGAAGAATTCTGAGAATTTAGTTTTTAAAAAGTAAGTTGATGTGCTTCCAGGACTTTAAATAAATCCACATAGTTTGCTAAGATTGCTATTAACACTATTGCTATTAACATCATTAACACTGACAGACATGCCTCCTTCCTGTGGATTTCTGCATAGAACTTGCTCTGCTAAATATTAGGAATCCAGACTATTCCCACCTGGGTCAGACGTTTTAGCATAGTTCCAAGAAACTTGCAAATAGTTACCTTTAATAATGAATGAAATGCTACCAAATATAATCTGTTATTTCTTCAAAAGGAAGGAAAGCCTGTCTATAATATTAGAAAACCCTTCTCATTAGTAATTGATATACGTAGATTTCAGGGAACATAGTCTTACCTAATAAGAAACCTCTCTTTCTTCAACCCAGTGAACTCAACCCAATGTACATGCTTATGTTTCTTAAACATGATTCCGAATCTGATTGTGATAAAGTGTATCATAAGAATTATCTGCTTATTATGAGGTATTGGATCACTCCTGTATTAGAAGTATGAATGGCAGTTTTTTTTCCCTAAGTCTTATCAATGCAAAACCCCAGGAGAGGTTCCTTAGTCATTTGGTCTTTAGCATTCACTAACCATTCACTGAATCATTATTTTGGCTTGTTTGTAAGTGTGGTCTATGGGGCAGGTACTTTATCCAATCATCCTCTGAATTTCATACAATTTCAGCAATGAGATGACAGATTTACTTGCTTGAGCAGAAATTTTATACCAGATGGTGATGACTAATGCTGAATATGGAGAAAAATATTATTTCCTGAGCTAGCCATATTTTTTTGGTAAAGAACTCTTTTATCCAATCACTCTAAATCCCTTTGTGACCATTTAGCACTTAGCCATGTCCCAGGGAGTGCTTGAAGCATAGATGACAGCCACACAGGCATGGCATAAAAATGTCTCTACACCTTAGACTTGTCATATGATGTGGCTGCTTAACCTGTGGTCTGCATTCTGATCATTCTTTGCGATTTATGTGCTGTGTGCTTCTTTGGCATTTTGGTGAAATATATGGGTTCCTTTTCTGAATAGATTTCTAAAATCCATGAAATGAAAGGTATAAGATTAAAATAAAAACCATGAATACTAAAGTTCAGTTAGAAATTTATTAAAAACCTGAATCATGATATCCTTTACCAAGAAATCATAAAACAATAGCTAAGATGAGCTGAAATGTAAATGAGAGCAACTACTATAATGCAATATGATTCAACCACAGTATAGTGATATTACTGGTCTATTTCTTATATTCATCACCAAGACAAAAGCGAAATAAATATCACTGAGATTTGGGGGAAAGTTAGATTCTAATTTTGTTTCCTCCCAAGTTTACAGACACTGGAATATTACTAAAACCTCTGATTCTTGTGAATAATATGCTTTAGGCCAGGCCAGATTGTCTTCTGTCCAAGTGAGTTGTGGAACCGGCACTCCAGTTGGTATTCACCCCCAGGGTTTTTAGGCTTCCAAGTCACCCGGGTGAAGCCTACATTTACACCTAGTTTAATATAGCACTTCTTTGTGTAGAGTGACATGATGATCTCCCGTTTCTCCCTCTTCTCTTTGCTCATCTGGCTGACCCACCTGTGGGGGTGAATTCCCATCTGAAATGTTTTCACATAGCCCCGTATTTCTGCCAAAAATTATCTGAGCATCCACAATAGAAATGGAGGTAATCTTTACTAATTTCTTAAATTTACAGGATGTACAATGTTTACTATTCAGATCTCAGATAGTCCTGATATGTCCCTTTGGGATGGGATATGAAGCCTCGTGCTTTCTTGAAATACACAAAATATCACTTCAAGATTAACATTGCTTCTGATAAGGGTGTGGCTGAGTGAATAATAGCAACTGAAATGAAAGTATTTTCATCTCTATTGGAATCACTGTAAACGTAACATGGAAAAGTAACTATAAAATATGCTTCTGTCAGCAAGTTGGATGATCCATCAGGGAGAGAGAGAGAGGATCTTTGTAATGGATGTGGAATTCCTGTGAAAAGTATTTATTTAGAGAATATTATGATGGCTTTTTATTTCAGTTGGAGGTTTGTAGCTTAAGTTACATAACTGCATCAATTGAATGGATGCTTATCTTTCAAAAGGGAAAAAATTCACTAATCAAATAATACAACTAATTTTCTATTAAAGTTATTTATATTTAATTTGTATACTATATATGTATAATACGTATATAATATGTACATTTATATCTGTACCTGACTCATGCACATATACCTGAATAGACCTTACGCAGAGTTATAATAGTAACAGAATGGCCTATAGATACATAGGTCATTTATATTATATATGAGTTAATTACTACTTATGCTAAATGTTTTAGACATGACGTATTAGTCACACAAATATAAACTCTTCTAGATGGAAATATAGGATTATTTTGGTTTATGTTTAATATACAGAATATGAATAATACATAGAAAGATTGAATTTATTTCTAGCAGGGTGGTAATTTTAATTAGGATTCTTGTTACTATTTAGCTATAATTGACAATTTATCTGAATGATCTGACATCCTGTACTTTCAAATGGTAGGCGAAAAGTGAGCAGATTAGAGTAGCTTATTGAATATGTGCTTATTTTTGTAAGCCCGAAAAATCTACTTTGGGTTTAATTAGCCTGCTTAGATACTCAAAATAAGTCACAATTCATTATGTTGGTTTCCCTATGTATATTACTTCTATTTAAAGGATAATAAGGTTTTTAAAAATTTGTTTGTTTTTTGCAAGTACAGAAAAATGGACCCAAATGACAATTCATAAAAGGTGATACAAAATTCATGAGTAAACACAAAATAAATCAAATAAAAAGAATAAAGGTAACAGTTTTTCCAAATTAAAAAAATATTCTACATTAACAAATGTTAATTTTAATTTTTAAATAATATAAACTTTTACAAACATTTAAACGATAAAAAATACTCTTATAACTTCTCAGAAAATAAAGCTACATTGCATACCGTTTGCATGGGGGTTGCCCAAATCAATAATTTCCAACTTGTTTTTTACGTCTTGCATAAAATCTAGAGATTTTCTATATTATTTGAAATAAAGTCTTACATAAGGTGAAGTGTAAGTACTTGAGGTGAGGTGTGGTTCCAGGACTTCATTGCTGTGTCCTTTCAAAGAAGTGATCGTGATGAGGTCCAAATATAGTCTTCCGACACAACCCCAGGGGAGGGGAGGGTTTGGGGAGACCACACGTGGTGCTGCAGTTGGTCCTCATGTATAAGTTCTGTGTGATAGTTCCGGAGATAGTTGACGGCATTCTTTTTTTCTTTCTCTCTCTTTTCTGTATTCTGCCTCATTGCTTCCCCTTCCTTCATTATCCCCAATATTCCATATCTTAAGTAGTGTTTCATTTCTTCTACCTTGGACTTCAGCGTGTAATTGTACCTAGAAGAGTGTTTTAGCTGTATCTGATATTGAAAGCTAAATTGTTACTTGCTCTAGTATTAAGGGCATCTTTTTCCCCTCTTTACATAAAGAACATGTCTTATTTCTAGTGAAAGCTGTAAGCTTATTTGGCGAGAAAGCGAAACCTGTTGAAATTTAATTTATAGAATTGTGATGCAAGCATTGGTGGGAGCCAGACCTGATCCCTGGAGTGCTCTTGCGCTGTGCTTCTCACACTGGCTTCCAGTACCTTAGCATATTGATTTTACAATTTATGGCTTTCAAAGCCATTTGTAGTCTTGATCCTTCTCATAGTTCCAATTTGCTTATGTCAGTCAAGAACACTGAAATTGTTCCATGGCAGCATGTTTCCTTTGTAGCTCTGATTTTTTTAATAGTTCAATTCATTTAAATTGGGATTGAAAGTTAACATTGATTTTCCTTTCTAATGTCTAGCATTCCTCAAGTTCTTGTCCCATATATTTCGGGCTTATTATATATATACTTAAAGGACAGCATTTGTAGGTAGTAGTACTTTACAAATTCCCTTTGCATTGTCTCAATTACTATAACTGACTCAGATAATTGGTGAGCTATGCAAACCAGGAAAATGACCAAAAAAAAAAAAAATGAGCCACACATGGAAAGAAGCCCGGACTTTCTCACCACTCAGCATGGAAATTTTCACTCATTCTTTTTGTTGGAATTTGATGCATTACCTGCATCCAGAATCCATGAATCCACATATGAGCTTTCTGGTTTTTTGTTTTTGTTTCTGTTTTATTTTGTTTTAAGTAGGCTCCATACCCAATGTGCGGCTTGGTCTCACGATCTTTAGGTGAAGAATCACATGCTCTACGACTGAGCCAGCCAGGTGCCCCTCCATACTGCTTTTCCTATTCAACTTTGTAGAAAGCAAACCTTGGGCCCTTTTCTTATATTTTGTTGGTCGGCTAACTGCTCCTATCTTAACTTGCCATCAATCCCCCTTACCTTTCTCCCCCATCTTCAGAAAAATTTGGTCCCTGCAATTGCCAAGTGTTTCTAGAGTTCTACAACATTAATTACCTTACATCCTCTTGGCTTCCACACCCTGCAGGCTTAAGTTTCATTATGTTTTGGTCTGCTAAGTCAACTACCACTCCTCTGTTTGCCCTTGGTTTCCAAAATGTCTATGATATGACTCACTCAGCATTTCTCTTATCACTAAAACTAATTTGAAAGGATATAGTTGCCCTTATGTTTATTGCAGCATTATTTACAATAATCCAGGTATGGAGTCAACCTAAGTGTCCATTAATAGATGAATGGATAAAGATGTGTAGCACATCTATAAAACGGAATATTACTCAGCCATAAAAAAGAATGAGCTCTTGCCATTTACAACAACATGGATGGAGTCAAGAGGATATTATGCTAAGTGAAATAA
Organism: Suricata suricatta; assembly: GCF_006229205.1. Taxonomy (NCBI): domain Eukaryota; kingdom Metazoa; phylum Chordata; class Mammalia; order Carnivora; family Herpestidae; genus Suricata; species Suricata suricatta. Next base: position 29,581,013 of record NC_043701.1, read on the forward strand.
GTCAGATAGAGAAAGACAAATACTTTGTGTTTTCACATTTATGTGGAATAAAACAATGAACAAGCAAACAAAAAAAAAAAAACCAGAAACAGACTCATAAATACAAAGAACAAACTGGTGATTGCCAGAAGGGAAGGGAGTGGGGAATGGATAAAATACAGGTGAAGGAGGTTAAGAGGTACAGATTTACAGTTACATAATAAAAAAGCTACAGAGATGAGAAGTACAACATAGGGAATATAATCGACACTGTAATAATATCATATGGTGACAGATGATAACTATACTTCTTGTACTGAACATTAAGTAATGTAAAGAACTGTTGAATCACTATGTTGTACATCTGAAACTAATATAACATTGTATGTCAACTATACTTCAAATTTTTAAAAACACATTAATTCTTGAGTGAATGAGTTCTGATGGCTCAGTTCTGTTCATTCATTCATTTATGCATTAAAAATTATATATTGGACACACATATATATTAGGTGCTAATAATATAGACACTAACACCAACAAGCTCTCTTTTCTCACATAGCTTACTTTCTAGAAAAGGGAGATAAAAAATACAAAAACAAAACAAAGTACATATAGTGTTAACAAGTACTAGGCAACATAATTAAACATTGTAAAGGGTCTTCAAGTTATTCTTTTAAAAAATATATAGGGGCATCTAGGTGGCTCAGTCAGTTAAGCATCCAACTCTTGGTTTCAGTTCAGGTCAAGATCTTATGGTTCCTGGGTTTGAGCCCCGCATCAAGCCCTATATTGGGCCCTGCACTGACAGTGAGACGCCTGTTTGGAATTCTCTCTCTCCCTTCTCTCTCTGCCCATTCCCTGCTTGTGCACTTTAAATAAATAAACACACACACACACACACACACATACATACATACATACATACATACATATCATTGAGGGGTGGGCAGAGAATATGGGGCGGGGGGAGAGAGAATCCCAAGCCGGCTCCATGCTGCCAGCACAGAGCCTGACCTGGGGCTCAAACAGGGCAGAGCCTGAGCCCAAATCAAGTCAGATGCTTAACCAACTGAACCACATAGGCGCCTCTGCAAGTTACTCTTTGAGAAAGAATTGTTGGGGTAGCCTCTTTGCATGAGGTAGCAATTGTTCTGAATTTTCTTTTTGTATTTCCTGTGTCATGCAAAAATTCTCTAGTGTCTGCCACATATATAGTACATGGCTTTATCCATAGAGAATCCAGTGGAAGTAGGACTTCTGTGAAACACCTCAAGGTCAATCTTTTGTTTGAGCAAATCAAGGACTTCTGTTCTCCTCTTTTGGGTTTTGTAAAAAGCTATGGTCGTGTCTTTATCCTGTTTCTTGGGCAGGCACTGTATTTCCATTCCTACACTTTGATATTTCATGTTGCCATGGAGTCAAGTCCTTCTTGCCATTATTTGAGGGGACAACAGAGATTTTCTTACTCTCAGATAATGAACTCCAGGTATTTTAAGATTTGATATTCAGATGAGAGCTTTCTAAGCTGAAGAAATAATTTCCAAAATATAATTAATTTCACCATTAATATAATACCAAACATACCAGTTATTGCAACAAAATGTTAATGGTTGTATTACATTAAATAAAAGATTACATTCTAGTTGATCCAAGACTAAAAATAAAACCTTTAACAAATTAGAAGTTTTAACAATCTTGATTAAAATGCTAGTAAAACTTATGAGAAGATGCTCAGCATCACTTATCGTCAGGTAAATACAAATTAAAATCACAATGAGATACCACCTCACACCTGTCAGAATGGCTAAAGTTAACAACTCAGGCAACAATACATGTTGGCAAGGATGTGGAGAAAGAGTATATGCTTTTGCCCTACTGGTGGGAATGCAAGCTGGTGCAGCCACTCTTGAAAACAGTATGGTGTTTCCTCAAAAAATTAAAAATAGAACTACTCTATAACCCAGCAATTGCACTACTAGGTATTTAGCCAAAGGATACAAAAATGCTAATTCGAAGGGGCATATGTTTATAGCAGCACTATCAACAATAGCCAAGGTATGGAAAGAGCCCAAATGTCCATCGACTGATGAATGGTTAAAGATGTGGTTTATATATACAATGGAATACCAGTAAGCAATAAAAAAGAATGAAATCTTGCCATTTGCAAACACATGGATGGAACTAGATTGTATTATGCTAAGCGAAATAAGTCAGTCAAAGAAAGACAAATATCATATGATTTCATGCATATGTGGAATTTCAGAAACAACAGATGAACATAGGGGATGGTAAGCAAAAATAAGATAAAAACAGAGAGGGAGACAAACCATAAGTCACTCTTAAGTACAGAAAACAAAGTGAGAGTTGCTGATGGTGTGTCAATCTGGGGATGGACTAAATGGGTAATGGGCATTAAGGAGGGCACTTGTTGGGATGAACCCTGGGTGTTATATGTAAGTGGTGAATCATTAAATTCTCTTCCTGAAATTAGTATTATACTACATGTTAACTAAGTTGAATTTAAATTTAAAAAAGTGCTAGCAAAACTTATTTTAATTTGTTTTTCACATATATAAAATATATGATATATTTATATAAATACATATGTGGGTGTATATATAATGCATGTAAGTCTGGATCTTAGAAATAGGGTGTGTATATGTGTGTGTATACTTTATCTTATTACAAAGAAAAAAAGCCCCAAAGGTATAAAGCTGTCATCTTGATATATTTTTTTTGTTGAACACTAAAAATTTGACACGTTTTTAAAAATAAAATAAGGGGTCTCATAAGTGGTAGGTTTCATCTCTTAATTGGAGGTTCTGCAAGCACTTTGTATTACATATTTGATATGTTACATAAAAAGCAATTAGCAAAGATAAAAGCACTTAGAATATAAAAAGTATTAAAAGATATAACAAGCAAGTTTAAGTGGGAATGTTGAAAACAAGCCTTTTAATTTTAGGAGAAAAATGTATTTGTTAAAATGTACTTCAGTATATGTTGAAATACATTCCATATGAGAAATCTGCTGCTTTTTGGAAATGGATACTTCTCCCCTTATCTGTGTAATGAAATAGATTCCAAAGCTGCATAACAGAAAATAGATGTAATGCCTTTATATAATTACTGAAAATAACTACACAATGGGAGACATCAAGAATCAAGAAGACAAGAGACACCTATTCACCACCCTGAAATCTTGGGTTAGCTATATCTAAAGCCCCTTCTAAACCTGGAAGAGGAAATGAAGGATTAGGTGACAGTAACAATAGCTACTCAATAGGAAATAGATTTGTGACAGTCACACTAATATGTCCTTCATACTTTCAGGCTTTGCTTCATTTCCTATCTCAAAGGCAGTGTTTCCTTCCCATTTCTAAAACTCATCTCTCCCGATGTTTACTAAGGTTTTTTTTTCCTATGCCTCTCTCCTAGGATCTTATCCTCATGAATCTCTTATTGTCTTTATTTTCACATTTTTTTTTGCCTAGTTTTATTTCTCTTCTGCTATCACATCCTCAAGTTTTGTCATGCTAAATTCTACAAAGCAAAGCAAAACAATAACAAGAAAAGAATCTTCTCTGATTCTTCCCACTCATGTCCCTGCACATCCACTCTCCCCTCTCTTGTAAAACTTCCAGAAACAATATTCTATAACTTGTGTGTCTTATTCTTCATCTCATATTTACTTACCAATCTAAACAGCCAATCTTTCATGATGTCAGTTGTCTGAAACTGCTTTCGAATTTTCAATTTCTGGATCCTTACTCTATCAAATGTATCTGTAACGTTTTCTACTGCTGTTTCTTCCATTTCTACCCATTGCATGTTTTGACAATGCACCTTCCATGTTTTCCTCTCTCACTGGAAATCTCACCTATTTCTGTTTTACCTACCACTTCCATGCAAATAACTTGCAACTCTCTATTTCTGGTTCTGACTTTTTAAAAGGCTGAAGGATCCAAATTTGTGTTCCAGTTGTCTGTTGAGTCTTTCTTCATGGTTGTCACTCTGGCCTCTTATACACAATAGCGCATATTCTAAAGCATCATATTTCCTTTCCTTGTGTTTCTCTCCTCAACAGTCCCCTTGAGAGTCATGCACCTTCCAAGACATGATACCAATACTACATTCTTCTTAAACTCTGTGATAGTGTCAGTAAAAAAGGCTAATTAAGTTTTTTTAAATCAGTCCTTAAAGTATACAGCCTTTATGTCAAACGCTCCACAGCCAGTGGTTAAGAATCTAAGTTTTCATGTCAGGTAGTCTTAGGCTTGCATCTCGGGTCTACCTCTCAGGAACTGTGAACTTTCTGAAGCCACATAACCTTTCCAACCCTTGGTTTTTGGTTTTTTGTTTTTTTCACCTGTTAAATGAAGATAACAAATATTCAATAAATGCTAACAATTTTTATTATTATAAATAAAGTATAATTCTTAGAGAATAGTATATGCCCCTTGATGGCAGTTTGAGCTGGAGGCATCTGGTCTATCTTCCGAGCAGCAGAAAAAGAAGAGAAGACACCCTCTCTCTCTTTTAAAAGACTTCCTGGATGTTACCTATCTTTTGTTTCTCAAAACACAGCTGCATGGAAGTCTGTGAAATGTATTCCTTACTGGGGTATAAAGCCATTGTGAACAAGGTAAGGAGAAAGAAGAATGGATTTTCAAGTAGGCAACTAAGCTTGACTGCCCCAAAGACTAGGACAGTTTCAAGTTTAACAAGATTAACTGATTAGACTTAATTATATTAGCTGTATAGCATAATTATTGCAATTAATTTATCCAGTGATTACTTCTGGGAGAAGAGCAGTTATAGGTAAGTTTATAGATAAACTCGAAAAATCTGATGAGAATCTCATTTCAAGGCTCCCTAGATTCACATTTAGAACTAATTTGAGTAGGGTATTAACTGCAAGTTTGGATGCTGTGAGGAATGGGAAATGTATGTGAATGTGAATAAAATCAATTTGACCTTTAAAAGTACAAAGAAAAGATTTTTCACGTTATAGATTTCTAAGAGCTTTCAAGACCCTATTTTTTAGGCATCCAAAAAATGTCACAAAAAGTTTATTTTAATGACCAGAAATCACTCAAGACATATTTTCCTCAGATAATTCTGGAGCTAGTAATATTAGAATTAGCACAGAGAAAAGAGAATTAAATCTGATTTAAAATATGATAGATGCTTGCCTATTATCAATTTATAAATTTTAATGGCAACTTAAAATATATCTTCTCAAAAAACTTTATAATGAAAAAAAAAACTAAACATAGAAATGTAGAGAAGAAATGTAAACCAAACCCTCATAAAATCATCAAATTCAACAGCCTTCAAGATTTTGCCCCATTTGCTTTAACCACTGTCTCCCAATTTTTCTTAAGTATTTTATAGTAAGGACTTAGATTATTTTTCTTAAATGATTATTTATTTTTGAGAGAGGGAGGGAGAGTGCATGTGCACATATGCACACAAGCTGGGGAAGGGTCCCACTGACAGCAGACAGCAGGATGTGATGTGGGGCTCAAACTCAGGAGCCGAGCTCTGAAATCATGACCTGAGCTGAAGTCAGAAGCTTAACCAATTGAGCTGTCCAGGTGCCTCTGAAGTATTTAAAAAAAAATCCCTAGATTATATCATTTTACCAAAAAGTCATTTTTAAAAAAGAGTTACTCAATCATTAATTGACAGTGTGTTTCTACCATATGTCTCTTAGAAGTTTGGCAACTTATGTCCAAAGTTCTCAAATGATGCCTTTATCAAAAAGGTAGAATATTTTGCATTTACAAATGCTTTGTAATCTCTACTATGCGGCTTTTCCTGTATTGCAGTTACCCACAGATCATAGCATTAAAATACTTTTCCTTCTATACAGAGGAGGAAGAGAATTTAGCATATGCACACACCCAATTACAGTCAATATTCAACTTATTCTAAAGGCCACATAAAAGCTGATCTATATGACAAGAAGAGTCTAATAGAAGACATGTTAATTTTACCAGTTCAAACCTCGAAGTCCTTTTTATGAATAAAATTATTGATCACTGAACCAGAAGCTTATGTTTTTTTTTTTAATTTTTTTCAATGTTTATTAATTTTTGAGAGAGAGAGAGAGAATGAGCAGGGTAGGGAGGCACAGAATCTCAAGAAGGCTTCAGGATCTCAGCTGTCAATACAGAGACCAAAAAGGGGCTCGAATCCATGAATTGGGAAATCATGACTTGAACTGAATTTGGACACTTAACCGACTGAGCCGCCCAGGCGTCCCAGAAGTTTATGCTTGGAGCAGGCACCAGCCTTCATCACCATTCTGACACTACCATGTAATAATGGGATACGTCCTTCTATATTGGAGTATTCTGATTCTTTCTCCCTTTAGAGGAGTATTTAAACATATCAGATAGAAAATACATGCTGCAAATTACCAGAATAAACATTTTAGAAATCTCTGGAAAAACACCAGAATATATTTTTAAAATATTTCTTGAAATTCTTCTCCCATAAAAAGTAACTACTGTTGAAAATGATGATATATATTTTGAGGTTCATTACAGGTTCATTTTAAGGAGTACAGTGTGGTTACAAAAATTTCTTCTAGTGCTTTTTTAACTCCAAATGCTTACACTCCTTACTTGTCTTTTCAGTTCACAAAGTGACTAAAAGTAAAAAGTATTTCAAAATCAAGATTAAAAACATACCATTCACCATTAGTTGATAAAACAGAGATTTGGATGTTTGATAACATACTTCTTTTTAAAATATTAGGTTAGTCTTATCATATAAGAGAGCTGATATTTTGTGAACCCCCAGTATAATTTTTGCCTTAACCTTATTGTTATACAGATGGTATGATCAAAATAGTCTACTCAAATACATATATTGTTAAAATTTGAGTATATCAAATAAATCTGTATTTAAAATTGAACTATTATTTTGTTTTAACTCTGAGTATGTTCTGTGAGTATGATCTGTCACATATATTTTTTCTAATAAACAAACACCAATATAGCTTCACAGTGGATGCAGTTTAAGCTTCTTAGGAAAAAAAAAAGTTATGAGGTCTTGCTTTTCTTTTGTTTCTCCTTGATGAAATTGTATGCAAGAAGCCTCACAACACATCTGCAACACTACAACCTTGAATTTTAAGTTGATATTGCCTGTAGTCAAGTGTGAGTCATGAATTTCAATACATTTGTTTCAATTGTTCCCTACAGCTAAGATGCAGAAAATACTTATTTCCCTGGTTAGTATCAAATTCAAATGAATTGTATCATTTGAACCAAGGAGAAGACTCTAAGGTACTATCCTTCTGACAAAAAATGCATAATGAGAGAGAAAAATATTAATGGTTTAATACATTATTAAATTAGAGAGGATCAAGTTTCCTTCTATTTTACTTGGATATAATTATAAAATCTCCAGCATGGTTATTTTTCCCCACTTGTCTATGAAAGAGATAAAAGATTCTGTCTCTGGAGTCTGATAGAAAACATTATAGCCAGAGGCCAGTACAAGAAATTGTTATTGAGTCAGAAATATGAATTGTTAGTAAAGCTTTTTTAACTCAGTTATTTTCTTTAGCTATAATTATATTATTCAAAAACATTTAAACCAATTTTCACCCAGATCATTAGAAAGTTAAAAAATTTTTAGCAGTTCTTTATTTTTCATATTATATCAGGAAAGTATATTTTTTCATGATTCATTACCTAAGTTGAGGATAAATTAGTTTCACTCTTTCCATGGGCCTCTGGCATAAAGAAAAAATGAAGACAGAGCAGAACTTGGTTTTAGTGACATCCCTATTGTAAATTGAAAATACTACTTCACTTTTTGATAAGTTGCTTTTTTCCCTGCAAAATCATCAGAACTTATTATTGATATCAATGGGGGTTGCTAGTGTGACCAAGTGAGAATTAGAATGATGTAAGGTCAATTAAATGTGTGACATAGTGAAAATCCATGAATGACAACAGCACAATTTAGAAGTGCCATATGGGGAAGCCCACATGACGCAGGGCGGCTTCCGCCCTGAGCACACGCCTGCTGACCCGGAAGCTGTTGGCTTCCCGCCACCCTCCTCCACCTCTACCTCAGGAAGACTGTTCATCATTATGAAAAACCTAGAAATGTGGGGACCCCTGACAAGACATCAAAAATGCTGGGGCGCCTCGGTGGCTCAGTCGCCCAAGTATCCAACTTCCACTCAGGTAATGATCTCGGGTCAGTGAGTTGGAGCCCTGAGTCTGGCTCTGTGCTGACAGCTCAGAGCCTGGGGCCTGCTTTGCATTCTGCCTCCCTCTCTCTCTGCCCTCCCCCCTCTCACGCTCTGTTCTCTCTCTCTCTCCAAAATGAATAAACGTTAAAAGTTTTTTTCGAAGTGCTGGCACTGAATTGGTGGGGGCTTCAGTTTGTTACGTAATGAAATGACAGGTTCAAGTGGATGGAAAGGGGAAGACTGTGGATTCCAGGTTTAAAACAGTTGGCTCCAGCTGTTAGCCACTGAATGGTATAAGGGACGACCTTGGAGGAAACCTAGACCATCAAGAACACACACATCACCAAGGAACTCCGCCTTCCCCGCCATGAAAGTGCACGGCTCCATGCTGGCTGAAGATGCAATCAAGGCCACACTGGCTGATTACAAACTGAAACAAGAACCCAAGGAAAGAGAAGTGGCAGACACAAACCCTCCGCAAAGGGTCCAGCAGGCCATACCCACTGTTTGCTCACTCGCCACACAAGCACCGAAGATGTTTAGAAGCCCCTCACGCTACAGTAAAAGAGCTCTGAGACACGCACAGCTTTTGCCGGTCACCTTTCGGCTCTAATGCAAGCAAAATACACAATGTTCTTGTTCCAAATCCCGTGCTTTCTTTCAGTCCACTATTATCGCCTTAACCCAGTTGGTGTGTATTTTGAATTGTGTGCATGGCCTCCAGACTGAAATCAATAACAAAGTCTCAAGTGTGGTAGCCCACAAAATGCGCAAATAACTACTTTCACCTAACTCTTTTTTGGGGAAGATTTCCAGTAGAAAGCCTTGCTATGATTATTTGATAGAAGCAATTATTGTATCATAGATAAAAGAATATAAGACCAAAAAAAAAGTGCCATATGTGAGAGTACTGTAACTTTTATGTTTGCAGCAGGATTTTTTTAATTTAAAGATATTTATATTCTTAGAACATTTTTCTTAAGTAATCGCTACACCCAACATGGTCTTCAAACACCACCCAGAGGTCAAGTATTAGATGCTCTACTTACTGAGGCATCCAGGTATCCCTGTAGCACAAGTGTTTTAGGACATATTTTCCATTTGGAATGAGTTAACATAGAGATTATAATGTAATTGGCTTTATAAGGTCAGATTCTTAATAATTTTTGCTACAAATTATTGACAAATTAATGTGATGCATGATGAATGAGTGATTAAAATATTATTATTGTTACTATTATATTGTTAGCATATAAAAGAGAATCCACTCTGAGTATTTGAAGGGAAAATCTGGTGATGTGAGATAAAATGAGAGTTTTGTGACCTGTATTTTGATAAAGAAAGCAACTCATTAGTTTTGACTCCAATTTGTGTGTCTTGTAATAATTATAGGTATATATTACAGGTGTAATGATTATAGGCCGATCTTACCTTACAAGTATGGAATCCAAACATTCAACAACTGTTGCTGAATTATTCCTTTGACCATATACGACTCTAATTTACTCAACTTCACATAAATCCCAATTTGTCTAGCATGTTTGACTGCAGTGCCTTATACAGACCACACGTCTTAGTAGCTAGTTCTGTGCTATTGTTCCCTCTTAAAATTATATATTTTAGTGCTCACTATTCAAAATGCCCATCTCAGATCCTTAGTACATAGTCAGATTGTTAGCATACACTAAACTATGTAGCTTACAGGAAAGCAGCTATATATAATAAGAGCCCTTCTAAACAAATTTAACCTATTCTATTGGCGCTATCTTACATCTGTACCTTAACTTCAGACACTTGATGTTAAGCCAGAGGGAGAAATATGCTAGGGTCATGGAACAATCTAACTACTTCTCAAAAATGTCCTGTGGTGATAGCTACCTAATTTAACACTTCAGTCAGGAGATGAGGCCAGCCCTGCTGGTTGGCATTTGGAAAGGTTAAGGGCTGTACAAAAATGTAGAGCCCCTTGTGATGCTCAAACACAGCAATTACTCTTACAGTTTAGATATTGCTTTCTTTTCCTTTTATTGGTTATAACTTTCTATTTCTATTTTATTAGGTTGTATTGTCCTCTAACATAAGTCAGCACACACCTCTTTTGAAAAGAGAGGGTATAAAAGTGAGAGGGATTTTTTGAAAGGCATAAAAATAAAATTAGTGAGGTCATGTACAAAAGCACTATTTCCCACCTACTCCCTCTCTTTCTTCCCACACAGATACACATGCAAACAAACCATATAGCAGAGGAACACAATTTAATATGAATGACAGGTCAAGACTAAATATTAATTGACTTAAAGGGCTCATGATATGAATAGAGTGAGGTGGGCTGGTTGGCTTCATGTTGTCTAGTTTGCTTCTTTGGGGAATAATAAGTATTCAATTAGTTGACATATATTTGAACGTAGCTTTCTAGGTCAAGCACTGTTCTAGACTCTGGAATTGCAAGGGTGAAGAAAATAGACAAGAATCTCTGGTTTCAGGAGCTTACACTCTACTAATAGCTGGAAATTTCTTGCTCTGTACCAGACACTGCTTAAGTTGGTTTATGTTTTAAGCTCTCAACAAACCCATCAGATATGAAAAACTGACACGGTGAAAAAACTAAGGTATTGAAGGTTAAGTGACTTGCCTGTGGTCATGGAAGTGGGAATAGTGCTGGGATTTGAACTGGGTGAAACCTCCTTAGGGTCTGTGCACTCATAGCCAAGGCCTCCTGGGAGCTTTAAAAGGTTACCACTAATAAAGCAACTATTTTCTCAAAATGAATACATTCTTTTCTAGTGGGGTGAAGAAGTGTTTCTTAGGATCAGTTATAATGATGAGTATTCACCTTTGGAACCTGATGCATTTTCCATCTTCCTATTACTATTTTCTGGCAATTTTCAGTATATGATTTGAGACACTGCGATTTGATTTAGTGGGAACTTTATCATATTTTGTCTCTTTTTCCTTAATTTTAACCAAATTTAACTGAATTGGCCAGATTTCTGTTAACTTAGCATTGGCATTGTCATAGCTTACACAATTTACTGTAATGCTATGTGGCCACTGTTAACATGAGGAAACCTGGAAGAGTAGAGCAAAATGATATTTCTTCCATGCATATTATTTGTCCCTTTGTCATGTTCTTTTATTTGAGACTGTAGCCAGTCATTTGAGTTCTGGCAACCTCAGTTTCCACCTCTAAAACAGACAGTTACTAACAACCTTCCTCTACAACAACAGGATGGTGTGATGATCTGATATAGAAAATGTAAATAAAAAGGCTTTGTAATTTTGAAAAATCATGCAAATTTAAGTTGCAAATAATTTTAAGGAAATGGATACAGAATTTAGCCTTCTGCATAGTAAGCATTATGCAAGATCATTATGAAGATCCTTATTTAAGGGAGGAGGAAATAAAATGATAAGGAGAAGTACTTTGCACATAGCAGTCACTCCACAAATGTTAGTTAACTTTATCTTTTCCCTTTATATAAACTAGAATATATTCCTATCTATTTATTTATCCCTAAACATAAGACCTAAATTAAAGGAGAGAAATCAAATTACCTCTTGCTTCTTGAAAGTATAACATTTAAAAATGCGTAATCCCCTTATTCTCCTTTGCCTTTATGAACATAAGACTTTTTTAATAAAAATATCTAAAAGTGATTGGCATGCTTATAGCAACAGTTTCCATGAAGTGCAATGCACAATACTCGGTTTTGGTATCTATAGGTCCTTAATGGTCAAAAACAAGGGTCTTGAGGAAAACAGATAGATGATTGAGGTCCTGCTTCCCAAAGGCTATAATGAGAATATGTCTAGAAGTACATGGTCTCAAGATTCTCTACCTTCCTCCTGGAGAAACCAGAAGGAGATCGCAGGTGTTGAGGTGGAGAGACAATGGTCAGGGCTGCAGGATAGCTGAGGAAAGCAGCAAGGGCAGAGAATGCTCTTGCTTCTATTCCTCATCAACGATTCTGAAAACACGCCACCGCTCACAATCCCACGTGCACCTGTGATGCCTTCCCATGGACTTGGCAGAGCAGAATGGCCAGACACTGGGGAACTTGAATTTCCATGTGGATAGAGTCCATGGCCCCCACCTAGAAGCTGTGGCTAGGGAATTTACGAGAGATGGGCACTATAGAAAAGAGTGGGGATAGGTGGCTTTGTAAAAAGGATTGTGCATTGTTCAAGCTGACAAGAAAATATGGCTATCATGGAGTAACACAGGATTAAGCAGGACACAGGCAAGGGACATTACTAGGTCACATCACAAATCATGTGGCTTAAGATTTCAGTCAAGAAGAAAAATGGGACAAGCAGCAACTGGTTGGATACATAGTGCTACCCTACATTCCCAAGGGGCAGAGGACACCTCACAGGGATCCTGAATCTCCCTTCTCAGCACAAGGTCACAAAGCCTCCTCCCTCCCCCAGGATACTTGGTGACTAGCTTAGGGAGGGAAAGAAGATGAGAGGACAATAGCTGAGATGGTAAACACTTCATCTGCAGAAGTGGAATATTCCTCCACACTGTTACAATTACTAAATCAAATTAAAAAAAAACACACTTTTGATTGGATTAAAAGTTTTCATTTTCCCTTGTTAACCAGTGCACAGAGTATAAATGAAGGAGGCTGTGTTAATTATAGACACAATGAAGAAGTTATTTTACCTCTAAGCATGAGTTGGTGTTTGAGTGACATATGCTATCTTGATACAAAAATAACAGGGCAGAAGAAAGAAGAAGTACTGGATGGGTGATCAGAGGAGGCCTTTTTGAAGACATGGTACTTGAGCGGCATTCTCAGTGATCAGAAAGACTCAGCCCAATGATCACAGTGGAGAGTCTTTCAGTTGGAAAATATACAGAGCCCCTGAGTCATGAAACTTGACCTGGACGCCTTCCCATAATAATGCTTTCTGTTGCTGTCACCAGACACTTTCTTCCCTGTGAGAGTGGCCATACGCATTGAAGTTAAGTCCTTTAAAGCAAGCATACCCCATGGTTGCCCTTGGATCACATTCCATCAACCACCAGTGTGACCACAAGCTCCATGCTCATCTCTCTCATGTGGATCTCAGAACCAGAGACGCCTCCATCTCTGGGAACTGCAGCTCATCCTTGGCATTTCCTCAGTGCCGGGGCTGAATGCTGGCCCTGTGCGGGCTCGCAGGGCTGGTCATGAGCCAAAGGCTCCATATTCTGCGGTCAGTCTACAGCCATTCTGGCTATCGGTACACTCCTAAGCATCATTGTCTATCACAGCTGGATTTCGTGTTTGCTTTTTTTCTGTATCCTGACTGATTAACTACTCAAACTCTGTCATCTCTTACCAATTCCTTTTTGTGGTTTTTAGCTTCAAACAGATTCACAGGGCCATGCCTACATCTATTCCTAAATATCTTCCCATGTGTCACCACTTGTCCTTACAAATTTACCATTGTCAGTTTTCTTCCTCATTGTTCATAACACTCTGTATCTGGGTGATTTCTATTTTAAGAGTCTAGTTCACTAAGTCTAGTTATGGCCACTCCAAAGCTTGAACTTTTCACAAGACTCTAGGTTCCCGCTATAAAGTTAAAAAACCAACTAACTAACCAATCGACCAATCTACCAAATTGTGTGTGTGTGTGTGTGTGTGTGTGTGTGCATGTTTTTGTAATTCAAGCCTCACAGCAATCTTAGAAAACAAAATATTACATCACTATTTTACATGAACTTGAGGGTGAGTAAACTGCCCATAATCATGAGCTGATGACAGGGCTTTGGACTAGCACAACGTTATTATACAGACCATGCACTTTTCACCATGATAAACTAAAGGTTTTAACTCCAGGTACTCTTGTGGCCTTTTCTTAGTTTGCTGAGTTTACAGTGTCTTGCCAAGTCCTTGTAGTAAGACCCTCTTGTCCTCACCACTTGGTAGCAATATAACCTCAGGTAAATTGCATCATTTTCTTGTATTTTGTTTACCTTATATCTAAAATGGAGATAATAGCAGCAATAGTTATAGTGAGGTAATATTAGACACATTAAAAATGTGTATTCTTATAGTCTAGTTGTTGTTTTGTCATTGGGCACATGTTCTTTGAAGGTTTTACCATCCATGATGCCTCTACATCTCTAAGGGTATGTGATTCCTTTCCTTATTTGCTGTATTGAATATTACCTTATTATTACAGCTTGCTCCAAAACTGTACACTACTCAATATTAATAAGGACTGCAAAAAACAGTTGGCATTTGCTCTATTTTTTGTAACTGAAGGTAGAATTGAGTGTCCTGTCCAACAGGGTTTATTTTCAAAAAATAATGTTGTCTTGTCATCATCAGTCCCCTCATAACAGATCCTGACAATGGTGGTTGTGAAGTAATAGCAAATTAAAGTATGAGAGAAATTAAATAGCTTGACTATGAGTGAAGCAGATAGATAGTGACAGTAAAGGGCTCAAGTTTCTAGACACCCATTATTGGAACATTATCCAAGTCAATAAAGGTATCCCTTGCAGTATCAAATGTGAGTGATTCCAGATCCATGGTATCAATATTTCATCATGTATTTTCTATTTAGAGATAATTTGGATATACTTGTAAAATAATAGTTTCCTCAATTACACATTTGGAAGAATGTATAATTCTAGTTAAATTAACCATAGATTCCTACTATTTGTATATCTGTCACAATTAATGGTCTTTATTTTAAGGATTTATAATATGAAAACATTAATAACATCTTTAATTTGAGGACACATAGGCAATAAAGATAGTGACTGTAGATTTTACTCTCATGACATAATACTAATAAAGAAGAAATGTAATCTACTCTCTCATATTAAAGCATAGTAGGTGACTCAAAATTGTCCTTATTAATATTTTATATAATAGGTATGGTTTGCACATAATCTGGTGTGATGGCTGATTATATGGAATCTCAATCAACACGTTAACTGCAGTATCCTCCATGTCTAAGCATGGTTCATTTATAATTTCTAGTGGTTTTAATATTACACACAAACACATTTTTTTCTTTTTTATTATTTAACTTAATGGGATGTACATGGGGAATTATTAAGCTCCATGACCAATTCACATACCAGCTTAATTGTGGAGCCTTACCAAGAACATGGTTTCAATCAATAAATGGATATTGGATGCATTTTACTGATATTATATATTACATATATAATGTCATATAATAATGCATGTGTAATATTATGACAAATGTCTTGAGTTACCAGGGCATTTAACTATTCCTCTTTATTCCCCTTTGTCTACTATGATTGTTCCCATTCTATGCTTTTCTAGACTGGTTTTAATTCTTATAGAATTATAAACCCTTTCACCTTTGAAAGGGAAGTTAAAGGTCACCTACACTCTTCTCAATTATATATACCTTTTTTTCCTCTGAAAACAAAACCAATCAAACAACAACAGCAACAAAAGCATATCCTCTAGCTAACAAGTTTATGGAAATTGGATGAGAAATTGGAGGAGGGAGAGTCCACGAAGGGAAGAATAGCCTTTGCATGGTTGCCTTTGAAAAATGTTATTAAGGTTTGTGATCTAGGACATAAAGCATCTGATCTGTATAAAAAGAAAAAGGTTGACATTAGCTCACCTAGAGAAGAGAGAGGTAGGCAGGGCACATTTAATCACATATGTTAAAGTGCTTGGTGGTAGAATGGAAACTGAAGTAGGAGTCTGCAAAATTACATGTCCCAGACTTACGGACATTACTAGTTGGAAAGAACGTAACAGTGCACAATTCATTTAACAAAGTAAGTAGGTTTTATCTCTTTCTCTCAAATAGATACAGCTCACGGTAGTAGCAGTGGTGCATGGTGCTCTGCTTTCTTAATTTGTTATATCATTAGTGTTTCTTAGGAAGAGAGGTACTATGTGTACTAATTTTCATATGTTAATATGGAAGAAAAGTTAATATTGTTATTATTAAAAGGAAAACAATTTCTGATATCAAACCAATCTACAATTCTATGCTCAATATTAAGTAAGAATACGAAAC
Organism: Suricata suricatta; assembly: GCF_006229205.1. Lineage (NCBI taxonomy): Eukaryota > Metazoa > Chordata > Mammalia > Carnivora > Herpestidae > Suricata > Suricata suricatta. The sequence continues at coordinate 29,597,235 of NC_043701.1, forward strand.
GAAATTCTACTATATACCCCTTCTATCAGAGGTAAATTACTAGCCATAATCTCAAATCTCAAAATATAACTCAACCAATATTCTTAATTTGTATCAGGAACCAATAAGCCAAGTGTGACATTTTACACTACTAATAAGACTTTAAAATTTAGTCTTATTTTTTTCTTTCTTAAGAGCCAGAAGATAGATTTTTAGCCTCTGAATGAGTACCACCAATGCTAGTATCATGTAATTAGTTGGATAGTTTTCAACTGAGCAGACTCCTATTGGACTTACAATTATTTCAATCAGAAAAACACTCACAATTGGTGTAACAGAGAAGATGGGAGAAATTTGTGCTGATCTGTATTTCAGCCCAGTTCATGGCCACAGTCCAGGGTGTCTAATTTGGCTTTTCACTCTGTCATATTCCACTGAAGCTTTCTGAGGAAATATCCTATGCATCTGGCAGATAAAAACAGACAGGGACGGAACTAGGACTTGAACTCCCAGTTCTCCACTACTGAAACAGAGCATCAGCTGATAATGATTTTCTAACAATATTAGTGTTGTTAGACTCTCCTGTATCCTTTTGCTGAAGCTTTCTGGCACCAGGGAGCTAAGAATGAACACACAGGACACATTTAATGCTAAAAAGCTATGCATCCACTGAAGATATTTAAAATTCCAAAATGAAATTATATGTAGCACTTCACTGTGAAACAGAATTTAAATATGCCACTCATGGACAAAATCATGAATTCCATTTTACTTTCAAATACACATCTTTGTAAAATTACACCTGGCTAATAACTAAACCTCTTCCATTACAGAGGCATGAAAAAGATAAAGTGCTGGGCTTCACAAATGAGAGGATCCAATTCATCTATGTTTTGTGAATTACTCATGCTTGACATTTGAGGCATTTATACCAATAAAATGAATAATGGATCAAAAGTTAGTAAATTTTCAATTTAATTTTTAAATACAGGGATTTTAAAGTGGGGTACGGCACTTTGAGAATGAGAGGCAGTGTGTGTGTGTGTGTGTGTGTGTGTGTGTGTGTGGTGTCTGATATGTTTTGTATCCATAAAGATCTTTCCAGAATCTGCTATTATCATCCAGGACCATGCCTCCTTAGTAAGTTCTAACATAGAAACAAGTGGGATTTCACGGTCAGCAGGATCCCTGTTTTCAGTCAGGGATCAATGAAGAATAAGCCTGAAGCCGGGCCTGTATCCTGCGCAATCTCATTATGACAGGTTTCTAGGAAATCAATCTGTCTGCTGTTTATTGCACATTTCTCGGATAGATCACATTGAAATTCAGCCCTAAAGTTCTTCAACCCTCATTCCATAGAAAACAGCAACTCTGGAACCAATTCACTGTTAAAAAATACATAAATATGTAAATAAAATCATAGCATATAGATAGGCGTGTTGTTGCTATGGATTCTAAAGTATCCATAGAAGAATGCAATTTTCTAAAAATATCCTATAGAAAATTAAGTTCCTAACTAGAAGTCCCTTGATTTTTTTCCAAAAAAGAATGTTACAAGTATAAATTTGGCAGTGTTTGTGCAAATTATCAGTAAAAGAACCATTACTACACTGCTGTCTGGAGGGTGCCACAGATCTGTCCTGTGGATGACATAATGACATTAAGAAGGACACTCTTTATGACAGTGTTCAGACAAAGTCATTCTCATTTCCCTATCTGCTTTAGAGAAAATCATATTACAGCAAAAGGACTCCGTTTTTTATTTACTTTAAAGCTACAAATAAATATTAATGCTCTATCTCTTATTCATATGTCTGTGAAATGAGAATGCAAGAGAGAGTTAAGTAAAGTACTTAGTTAATATTTACAAGGGATTTAAATGGAAAACAAAGAGAAAAGTCCTAATATATGAGTGCTGCTTTCTGCACTTACAATACTTAAAAATGTGGAATTAAAATTTTTCACATCCCATTGGACTAAACCAGCTGCATGCATTCTCCCAGATACCAATTACTTTACAGTATACTTTTTCTTTAACAGAGGCCTGAAGCTTCTAGAGCCTACCTTGATAAATGCAAGTTTGTATATATATATGCATAATTGTCATTTATCAACACTAATGTTAACAGTGAACTTCGTAAGTGGCCATTAAAAATTCTCAGTAAGGCCCGATTTTTCATTGCAAAAATACTACCCAAGTACCTTTATGGATTTATGTTCCAGATGGTAGTACCATCTGGGAGCTAACTTTCATTGTCTAATAGTTTCTTGCTACATTTACATGTATTAGGCATCAACACCCACTTCTGGTTACAATTGTTTTCTTTCCTGAGTCAGTGCTTAGTAGAATGCGTTGTGTATAGCTTATTATGCACTGATCTCAGGTGACGAAAAGAAGTAAACAGACTGGAAATTTCATATTGCTAATAATAGAATGCAGAGCAATAAAGCGACCCCCATTGACCGTTTCCCAACTTGAGATCAGTAGCATTTGTGCCTCACACATTTGCATGAAATGTGTATCCTAAGCAGGTTGGGTCTGCCACTCTGTTCCCTTGTGAATGTAGACTTGCCAGATGGTTCTGATGAAACTTTATTTTCTTGAGAGGCTGCATTTAAAGAACACCTGATGGCCTCCAAATGCACCAGAAATTAAACTGCTAGATTTTCTAGTAGGTTGATAAAAATGAGAATAAAATGGAGTGAACAGCAACTGCCACAGCACATTACCCTTTTCTTAGGAACACTGACCCTAGTCCAGTTCAGTCTTGAGAATTAAGGAACTGATGGATAGGCCTATGTCTTTTATTCCACATTTGTGACTAAAGTTTGACTTATTTTTAGTCAAAATGTCTACCAGACATAATTTCCCCTCCCCAGTCCCATGGATCTAACTTCTATAATTCTCATCATATTATCATAGTCTGCCTTTTACAATACTATGGTAGCCCCTCCCTCAAAGATGTCCACATTGTCATCGTTGGAACTACTTTTTTTTATGTTTATTTGCATATTTTGAGAGGGGGAGAGAGTGCATGTGTACTAGTGGGGGAGGGACAGAGAGAGAGAGAGAGACAGGGAGAGAGAGAGAGAGAGAGAGAGAGTCAGAGAGAGAAAGAGAGAGAATTCCAAGCAGGCTCCATACTATCAGCACTAAGCTGGATGCAGGGTTCCATCTCACAAACTGTGAGAGTGAGATCATGACCTGAGCCAAGATCAAGAGTCAGATGCTTAATTGACAGAGTCACTTAGGCGCCCCTCCTTGGTAACCTCTTAATTTCTTACGTTATATGGCAAACATGAATTCGGAGATGTGATCAAGTAATCACAATTGTCATTCTAAGAAGAAGACCAAAAATTCAGTCATGAAAAGGAAGCAGGAGGCTGGAAGCTGAGGTTGGAAGGGTGTGCTTTGAAGATGGACAAAGGACCACGAGCCAAGGGGTGTGGGCAGACTCAAGAAGCTGGAAATGACAAGGGGATGGATTCTCTCCTGGAGCCTCACAAGGAACACAGTACTGCAGGCAACTCGATTCCAGACACTGAGGAATCATCTGGGGCTTCTGGCCTCTAGAACTGTGAGGCAGTAAGTTTGTGTTATTTTAAGCCCGACGTTTGGGGTAATTTGTTACAGCGGCAATAGGAAAGCAAGCCACATAACCTTAGAGTCTGTGGGCTCGAGTTCTGTTTTCACAGAATTATTGAATCATTTTACTATAGGAATACTCTCCAGAGAGGGACAATTTGTTACTGAGGGAGAGTAAAGGGAACATTGCCAGAATAATAATCTTGGGAAAGTTAGAACGGCTGGAAGCCAGGACACAAGTGGGAGGATTGTATTCAGCTAGGAACAGAGACAGTTGGCTTCATTTTTTTTTTTATCTCTAATGATAAGAATATCATAGACTGTGATATCATTGGCTGACAAGCTCCCTTAGTTTTCTTCCAAGCCCTGAGAACAGTATTACCCTCCATCTTTTCCCGGGTTTATTTTCCTCCATCTTTGAGTTTCCTATTCCCAATGATCCCATCCACAGCCTGCTTCTCCTTCGTCATTAGATGTCTCAATACTCTCAGTCTTATCCTCTTCTCATTGCAGTTACCTTTGTTGATTGTTTAATTAAAATGAACACCTTCTAGAGCAGTGGTTCTCCACTGGGGACGATTCTGCCCTGCAGAAGGCATTTGGCAATGCTTGGAGACATTCTGGTTGTCACAGCTTGTGGGGGGTGAGGGAGGTGTGCTGCTGGCATCCAGTGGGTGGTGTGCAGGGATGGCTGCTAAATATCTTATAAGACACAGAACAGTCCTCCAAGCAAAGAATATTCCAGGCCCAAATGTCAATCATGCCACTGTTAGCTGTTGAAAAACCCAATTTTAGACAATACACCCTTCTTTATGTTACAGCACTGATTTTCCTTTAAGTCAAGCTTCTGGAAAGAGTAGACTCTACCTATATTGTCTGCTCTCCTTACTTCCCATTACTCCTTTACTATATCACACCGATTTCAACTGCTATACCCTTATGCTCTCCTTTGGGATGACTTTTTCAAGCTCATGAATTTAAAATTTATTACCAACATGTAAATAGTGCTCACATCTTTATATTTTTTCCAGCGTAACCTCCAAACCTTAGACAAATGGGTCTGACTGCTAGGCACCCCTACATCTTTGTTTCAAACACCTTGATGAACATATAGAAACTGATCTCATCAGCTATCACTGAAACTTATTCTACCTCCTGCATTTTTGCCACTTTCTTCCCCTCTAAATTTTTCATGTCTTGGATAGGGTTTTTCTTTTTGTGTTCTACTCTTTGTCCCATTCACTCACTTGCCAAATATGCTTATTCTTTGAAATTCTGTTCAGGTGTCTTCGTGGAAACCCCTCCTGACCTCTCCAACTACTAAGAGCTGAATCAGATATCTCTCTCTTTGCTCATTCTTTATGGTCTTATAGATGATGCATCATCTACACAATTTGCCATATGGTATTAGCAATTAGCCACACCGTAATAAAGACCCTATGAAATCTCATACTATTTCCCCATAAGAACCCAAGATGGGTATCTCTTGCTTTGATACAATCACACATGACTTCCCTTGCTTCCTTCACAATATGACCTAAGCTTTAATGCCCCACTCTCTGTAACTATCTCTCCAAAATGCTGAGGTTCAACCTTAGCTCTGTTTAAAAAGAAAAAACAAAAGACTTCCCTAAATGTACCTGTGCAGATTTCCAAGGAGATCGCTATGACCTTTGCTCCCTGGTGTTACTCCTGTGCTTATGTTACCTTACTTACTTAGCAAAAGGGATTTTGCAGTTGCTGTGAAGATTACTAATCAGTTAATTTAAAATAAAAAGATTATCTAGGCAGACTTAATCTAATCATGTGAGTTTTAAAAAGCCCCAAGTTTTCTCTGGCTGGGAGCAGAGGAGCTGTGGAGACATTTGGGGCATGAGGGCTTCCTGTGCCATTGAAGATGGAGTGGGAGCAGGCCAAGAGAAAGAAGGCAGGTGGCCTCTAGGAGAAGACAGTGGTCCCTGGCCCCCAGCCACCAGGAAACTGGGGCTTCAGACCTATGGCCACAAAGAACTGAATTCTGCCAAGGTCCTGGATGAGTGTGAAAGCAGATTTCTCCCCAGAGCCTCTGGATAATAATTGAACATTGCTGACATCTTGATTTCAGCCTTGAGTGACCCAGTCAAGCTCAGACTTCCAATCTAGAGAACTGTGAGATAATAAGTGACTGATGTAAATTGCTAATTTTGTGGTAATTTGATAGGCAGCACTAAGAAAAATCAAGGAAGGCCCAACTCTCCCTTCTCCTCAGCAAGCAAATCTATACTGTTGTTCAAATAGCTCTTATGATTTTGACATGGACTTGCTTCTTTAACCTCCAGCTTTTAAGTCCCCTAAAGGTAGGCAGTGTGTATTATTTACATAACATCTAAGGAATAAACAAATGATATTTAAGAAAATCACGTGACAAATACCTTGGTTTGGCTCTCTGGATATAAATGTTTTATAACCTTTAGCAGTCAAATCAAACTATCCAACTACCTGCAAGAATGGACTCAGCCAGCAGCAGGACCCCTGACAACCTAATTTGATAGAGCAGTGGAGTCTAATTGGCAGCTAGGGGAAAACCAGGCAGTTCTATAACATGCTATGAGGTAGCTTGGCACATGCTCTTCTTGAAAAAAAAGAAGTCTCAACTACAAGAGACGGATGAGAAATGTTTGCCTTGTCTAACGCATTCAGTCATTCTACTGTAATATTTATACCACAATTCTTACCCTTCAAGAATGGACTGCATGTTTTCTATATGGGAAGATTTTGCTTGCTTGGTAAAAAGCCCAACCCGTGATCAGCAGTCCACTTCTAAGAGTAATATAATTTTCAATGTCACCTTCGATTTTGATACCCCAGAATATAAATGATAAAAGATGAAGGAATCAAGGATGTCTCCTTTATTTCTTTCTGCCTATCAAATTCTCTAGCTACTAGTAAATTCAACCTATAATTTACAACCCAATAGTGAAAACAGAAGACTAACAGGTGTATGATTTTGTTTTAACTACACAGATTAAGCATGTTAAAGCATGTATCTCTCATTCCGGACCAAGTCATAGCAAAAGATAAAAGAACCAGATGAAGTGACCCAAAAGTATAGAATTCTGCTTGACACAGTGTATTACTTACAATTCTTTACAATTCAACATGATTTTAAAATAAAAATAAAGGCTAATGTTAGTTTATACACCTATATGTCTTTTTCTGGAGATTAAAAACATGAAAAATCAAACTTCCTAAAACAACTTTAAAGGAGAACACTGTAAGAATAGTATTGATTGTACTTACTAATTATCATATTCTTCCAAATTATATGAGTAAGGTTAAAGGGAAAGGCATTATTCCTTTGTCTTGAAGGGTATAATATATATGCCAAAGTATAAAGTTAAGTCATGATTTAATTATCTTAGCCTCTGTAAGAGGAAGATTACGATAAAAAAATTAGACATGAGAAGAAACCAATAAGTTACATGCTTCCTGTACCAATCTCGACAGGGTTTCACAAGAGCATAAATAAGCAAATGTTGTGCTAAGCTTTGAGATTTGGTGATTTGTTACTAGTAGCTGCCTATCTTAGCTTGATCTGAAGATGGTTGAGAAAGTAATCATGAGTAAATAAGTAAGTAAAAAAAGAAGATTAAAGCAGAGCAGGAAGCTGTCACTAGTGCTCTTGTTTTTATATTTGGTATTTGTGTACTCCATTGAAAATATGAAAATCAAGGACAGTGTTATGGTTTTGTCTCATGGTTCTTATTTGAAAAGTTCATTTATTCTTCTCTGGTGCCTTTCTAATAGTTATAGTCTTGTTTTATTTCTTTTCATAGAGAGGAGGTGTATGTAGTTAATAAAATAGGGATTATTATCACTTAACACGGGATAAAGTAACAAAGTAGAGGATTATTTTGGCCAACAGGAGAAAGGGTTCAGGGCAGAGAGTATGTACTTTTTCTATAAAGGTATATCTTCAAACCATTTTAAGGGTTTATATACTTGTGTTATTCTTTTAAAAGAACTTTATTAGAAATAGTAATATTTCTTCCTGGCCAGAGACCCATTACAATTTGGTCTTCACTCTTTAAAATGCTCACTTACCTGCAAATTGAATCTCAACAAGGCAAACCTAAATGAACCTCAGAGTCTAGAAGTCAAACAAAAGAGTATAGTGGCAAATAAACCTTCTTTTAAACCTTATTTTAAAAGGTTAATACCCTATTTATTTGTATTAGTTTCTCAGGTTTAATAAGCTTGTGTATATGACACTACTTCAGATATCAAATGTTAAGTATCTGTGGAAGGCGTTAATTCTTTAGACCATTGCATACCAACAACAAACAACAACAACAACAAAAATCCATTTTTTCCCCTTGGGCTGTTTTGGACAATACATTTTGAAGTACACTAAGGAAACAACAATAAAATTACTTATAGAGAGAGTAATCAATACTAAACATCTTACACATCCTATGGTATTGTAAAGATAATTTAACCTTATAATTTTTTTTCTGACATTTCTTTTATCTTAAGTGACTTAATTCTCATTCAGATTGATGAAAATGATTGTCTTTTTTGGTTATTTTTAAAGACAACGCATATTAAGGATCCAACTTTCTTGATAATATTTAAAAATTCCTTGAATTTACTAAGCATACCCACTGATTTTGTTAGATCTGCAATGGAAAACTACAAGTACAGGAGTGGGCAGATTATGATTTTAGAAAGGTGACAAAAGCAGAATTAAACGAGGGCAGAAATCTGTTTTTTTAAAGCAAAAATAGCATTATATATTGCAAAAATAACACAATTTCCATTAATCTACATACATATTTATAGTTTTCTTTGAAAAAACATCCCGCACGCACCTCTTAGAAAACTTTGACAGAAGACTCTGTCAATTATATAATTTCAAATAGCAGCTCAAATATTCTGCAACCTAAAGCCATACGCATGGTGCAAAGAATAGCATGAATGAAAAGGAAACTAAAAAACAGAGCCATGTAGGTTTGAACAGGGCAGTGATGTAAGAATCTGTGGGTCTTCAAATAAAATTGGAGAGGAGAAATAGCAGTTGTATCCAGCTTCTTGAAGACACATAGTGGTGATGTTAGAAATGTTTTGTTAATCTGGAAAAAAAAGTAATTATAATTTGCTCTAGGAACCCTGTGAAAAGTGCCTGCTTTTGTAGATATTTTCTAACAAGAGAACAGAAGCAGAGTGACCTCAGTGGCAGCCCAGACAAGTCACCAGGGGTAATTAGCTGCTATCCTGTCAATAGGTACAAACCATCTCAGGAGCTGGGGGGAGGTGGGGGGCTACAATAGAAAGTTCCTTCAGCCAGGGTGCCTGGGGCAGAAGGTGCGAATGAAACCATAACCACATCCAAGAAGGCCTTTAAGCAGCGCATTGTCTCATGAGAATTTTGGCAACCAAGAACATGGATGGTGCTGGGTGACAGCAGAATAAAAATTACATAGTAGGTTTAACAATAAAGCATGAAGTAAATACAAGGGACACATTTTCCCTTTTATCCAAGCTATATATCAAAGCAGGGAAAAAAAGGACTCTCTTAACTATCTGGAAGGTATTCATTTTTTATAATAGTCTATAAGAAGAATTACTTATCTTGGTTGAATTTGTAAAGAAGAGTGTCAAGCCTCTTAAATTTTTTTTTTGTCTTCTATGTGCTTCTTTTTGTTTAAGTTGAAAGAAAGTGGTCTTCCTTTGAAAAAGGCAATCACCCTAATTTGAGGGTTCAGCCTGCCCCTCGTTTCTCTTTAGCCTGTAAAATATAATCAGCATCAGTGTGTAAATGTCCCTGATACTCCCACAGACTGTTTTTAGCTTGTTTTGTAACTTACCTCCTTACCCGTGTTCAAAATGGGTAATAGTTCTGTGGTTTATATTCTAGATTCAAATTTCAAATGTTAACAAAAAGGGGGGTGGGGGGGGGTCTCGCTGATGAAACAAATTCTCTCAAATTCTTTAGTAACTTTAAGGATGCTGTAGGGGGGCTGAGAACAAAACTGCAGTGATGAAAGAGGAGAGAGCATGCATGAAGAGATGCGCAATCAGGATGTAAGGAAGCAGAAAGAGAACCATTTTTGGAGTCAGGCCAATGCGAGTTTGGATATAAGTTCCTCCTCTAGAGGAACCAGTGCTGAGTTTGGGCACATTTCCTATTTTTGACCAGCTTCCATTTTCCAAACTGTAATGTGGGGTTAATAAACTTAGGTCTCTAATATTGTTTTTTGAATAAAATTACTCTACAACTTTGCAAGCTCCTGAAGAGTGCCTGGACTAGAGTACACAGTTAATAAAATTCTCTAAAGGAATCTCCACTTAGTCCACAAAAGAGATAACAATGTTATGCTTAGTTTTGGAGGAAGTTGGTGACCTAGGACACAGTCAAGAAAAATATTTCCTTCTTCCCTAGTTTGAACAAGGGAAATATCCCCTCTTAATTGAGAGCACTTATGTTTCCGCTTAGATTAAATTCTAAGATGAAATTCATTAGCAGAAAGAAGCAAAAGGAAGAAAGCATTGAGAAAGAAACACATAGAAGATGCAGTTCAGGTTATTAATATGCTCTTTCCTTGTTCTTTTTAGAGGACAAAAAAAAGCCTTTATGCTGGCATGTATTTGGGGGAGAAGGAGGATTCCCGGACTGTGCATTCACAAGAGTGATGATGAAAATAGGATGCTGAAATAATAGATTCTAAAATTAAATTACTAGGAAAATAAATTCTGAGGCACAAGGAGAAAAAGTAAGACAGAAAAAGAAACTCTATGAGTTTTTATTCTTCAACTGGGGTTTTTATTCAATCATTTCTCTGACAATAATTTATTGAGGGTTTACTATATGCCAGGAACTACTGTTGTAGGTACTGTGGATACGGCACTAACCAGAGAGATAAAAATCCTTACTCAGATGGAGCTTGCATTCTCAGGGAAGAGGGATACAAACAATACTTAAGATAAATAAACAAATGATATAAAACATTATATTGTGACAGCTGCTCTAAACAACGTAAAGCAAGGAAGGAAGGGGGAATGCCATGCTAAGGGTGGGAGCAGTCACTGAAATTTTTAATAGAATAATCAGAGAAGGGTTCACTAATAAGGTATGGTTGAGTAAAGACTAGAGGAGGTGAAGGAAGATAATTTATGGGAGAACTTTCTAGGCATGGGGAACAAACAACAAATTAAGATCGAGTACTGTAGGCAGGGACACACCTATGCTGGACGAATAGCCGGGAGGCAAGTGTGGTCAGAGCAGGCACTGAAGAAGGAAGCGGCCAGAGCAATAGTGGCGGAGGCAGATGAGCAGGGCTTTCTGGGCTTCGGGCCACTCTAAGTAGTTGGGCTTTTCTTTGCTGGGGGGAGTGACTTAGAGCTATTGGAAGGTTCTGACTTTCATTTTAATTTTTTCATATTGGCTGCTTTCTTTTGCAGATGGTAGGAGTTCGGAAGTAGTAATAATAATGATGATGATGATACTTTTCTAGATACAAACTGAAGAAGAGTCAACAGATTTGCTGGTGAATCAGATAGAAGTGTGAGAGAAAGAGAAGAGTCAAAAATATCCCAGGATTTTCTATGTAGGAGGAATGTTCGATTCATTATCTTCACTTAATGTTAATAACTAGACAGTTTTCAAATCATTATGGTCTATATTTCATCCTCTCAATTTTATGTTTCCATACCTCCTATTACATAATTTCAAATTTTCATTTAACCATTACCCTAACTAGGGTTTGTTCTTCTTGAAAACAAAGAATGCGAATTCTTCATTTTCATTTTCT
>NC_043701.1:29608689-29610156 GCF_006229205.1 Suricata suricatta
CATAAGGAAAGGAGATGGAGTAATAAAGGCAAGAGCACCAGCAGAAAGAGGACTAGGTCCCCACAGACAGTGGTGAAAGGTCCTTGAGGATATGTAGAAAGCAGAGTCGGCAGGGAGCATGTACACGAAGTGGAACTCTCTCAGCTGCAGTGTGCATTCTGCTGTCTCTGCCACGTGATTTGATTTAAAGGTATTAACAGAAGAGACTAAGGAAATAGGATTTGGCTTAGGGTACGTATACAGATATCTGAAGTTGTAGGCTGTGGGCTATGCTTGGCTTAGAACACATTTCCTTCATCTCATATTTCCATAAGGGAATGAGATGTCTAATCCACTGTCCAGGAGGGAATAATATTAAGGTGAATGTTACTAATACTTTGCCTATGTAGCATTCCCTGAAGGGGAGATGGAGGGATTTACTTGTTGGTAAGATGGAGGAAGTTGGCAACCACTGGGCTGTGCCCCAAAGATCAGTGGAATTTACTTTGACTAAAAGTAAAAAAAGTGGTCCTCTGTAATTCTCATTCTAATTCCCTCTCTTTTCTCATTCCCTCTTTCCTTCTCACTCTTGCCTCTTTCTCAAGCAAAGCATTGCCTCTCCCCTTTAATACTGCCTGCATGTTTGTGGCTCAGGTGGAACTTTTCCATTGTAGTGGTCCATTTGGAGATCAAGGTAGGAGGCCCAAGTTTTCCATTGTTGCGTGTACCAATAACAAAGTCAGTATTGTGTCTAGATTGTTATGTAGTGCTCTGTGTCTGCTCATAATTGGTTGGGATCTACAGAAGGAAACTGCTCAACTGCTTGGCTTACTTTAATGTCCCATTAATCACTAGATCCTGGGGAGCATCAGCTCTCAAGAAAAAAATACATTGAGTACTCTTCTGTGGACAGAGTGGGGAATTTGAATGGCAGACACTTTGGTTATATAAGAAGTGCAGAAGTAAGAAATCAATAAAGAAGTAAGAAATCAATAATGTTTTAGATCTTATTTAGATCTTTCTTACAAAAATTAAAATAATGCAAATAATAATAGGTATCATTGATTGAATTATATATTATAGGTCAGATACTGTACTATGTGTTGTACATTTATTACACCAATTATTCCAAACAACTTCAAACTGCATATTGACAACTTTTTATTACTACATAATGACTGCAGTTTTGCTGTAGACCGGTAAACCACAAATGAGTGATGAAAGAAGGTTTAAACATAATAGCTAAACACGTGACTCTAGTGATGTCACCTCCCCTTCCGTGCCCATTTCGGAGTTTGCTAATCAAGCACAATACAATCACAACCAATCAATCTGCATTGACCCAGAGAAATGAAATCTATTCACCATTCTGAAATCTATTCACCATTTAGACCCAGAAGGGTCTAAACTCTTGATTTGCTATGCTTACATGTCACTTAAAATTCTAGAAATCTCAGTAGCTTAGATGAATTTTCTAAATAGCAAGTC
>NC_043701.1:29610256-29759597 GCF_006229205.1 Suricata suricatta
GGTGATCTAATCTAATAATTAGAGATGCTTATAAATATTCAGTGGGAACACTAATTTTGCTAATTGGAAGAAGCAAAAGGTTATATTTTATGACAAGACTTAAGAGTTAACTAAGTTTTAGAAACATATATTTTTATCTACTAGTAGGCTTTGAGCTATAGGTAACAACATCCAACAAAAAAGGCTAAAGCAATAAAGATTATTATTCTCAAATAAAAAATAAATTCCATATAAAAGGAGGCATAGGGTTGGTCCAGAAGCTTAAAAATAACATCCTCTAAATAGTTTTTTCTGTAATTCTTTTGACTTTTTTTTTCAGTTGCAAACTGGCTACAGACGCTCAAGCACCGCATCCTCACATATCAATATCTAAAATTAGGGACAAAACTGGGCTTCTTTTAAGGCATATTTCTATTTTTCCCCCAGGGTAGAAAATTAAAGACCTAGAAAACATTATTGCTACTCCTGTTGGTCAGACTGAGACTATATCATCCATCCTTGCCTTCAAGGAAACTAGGTAAATGACTGTTATGCAAATAGGCTCTCAGAAAGGAAATGGGTGTCAGGTTTATACAACTTATGGGGTCCACCAGAGGTATGTTACAGTTATGAATGTAGGCTGTCAGGTCAAACTTCCTAGGTTTGAATCCTGGCTCGTGCATTTCCAACCTGTGTGATCTTGAGTAATTATTTAACCTCCTGGAATTTCAATTTCCTCATCCATATAAAATGGGATAAACTATTATATCTTTCAGTTAGTGTAATCTATTACTTACAAAATATTTAGTGATAATTTATGTGGCAAAATCTGTATTATTTGATTGACTAGAGTAAATTTTTGAATCTCTTTAAGTGAGTTTTCAGAGAATTAGAAAATTAAGTATACTATTTTTTTTAGAAATGCAAAATACATTAAAATAACACGTGAAATTATATTACTAGGTGCTTAATGGTCTCCATAACTGATTAATAGCTAGTTAGGCTCAGTAAACTCCAAGGCATTTGCTCTATTCTTCCCCACCACTTATAACAATAGAAACTGGATTTAGGATGAATTGATTTAGTCTCCAGTTGGCCTATGAGTACAAAGAAAATGTGCACTCATTCACTGTTCCTGAGTCAGAAGCTAGAATCCTGCCCCAATTTCCCAATTTCGTATGGGGTGTGTGTGTGTGTGTGTGTGTGTGTGTGTGTGTGTGTATGTGTGTGTGTATGTGTGTATGACATGCAACATACAATATTACAGATCTTCCTTCCTTTAATGTTGAAATAATTCCACTCCAACACTGGAGCAAAAAGCAAATAATTAAAGTAGAGAGATTAATTCAGCAGGGAAGAAATCCTAGTGTGGGTGTTGGCAGTTATCAAATGATAATTATTTGTTGGAGGACTAAATGTGAAATGTTACAATTGAAGTATCAAATTGACTTCTGCTCCTAAATTGCACATGGTCTAGTTGAAGAGTCAAATTCAACATGCAACTAGATCAATGTAGTGCTGAATTCTGTTGCACTGAATCTGGTTGCAGGAAGTTTGAGGGGGCAGAGATTAGGGTGGACTAGAAGCGCAGTATAGGGGGAGGTAAGGGACTTCCAACTTTTCCTCAGCTGGGAAAGACAAAAGATCAAAGGCCCAGAGCAGGGTTAAGGATGGTTAGGTGCACTGGCTAGATGGATAAAAAAAGCAGAAGATTTATTTTGAGAAAGACTGGGTTGAATTAATATTTACTGAGTACCTATTATGTGCCAAGACAGTGTTAGCTAATACAGATGAAAAATCAAGTAAAAAATGGTCCCTCCTATTCTCAAGCAGCTAGATTGAATGACTGTATTGGAGTAAAGGAGGAGGAAGAAGATAGATAAAAATTTCATGGGGATTAATCAATAAGTCCTATCACTGGTTATTTATTGATATTTGTGAATTAAGAATACTCTAAAATAATTATAGAACATATGTGTGTTACATTAATATCATTTTCCCTAACATACGTAAAATAGACTAATCAGAGCAAATATATTTTGAAAGAGAATAATAAAACCCATGGGAGAATTGGCTTTGTTTATGTTTATTTTCATTTAGAATATCTATCATATTAATACTTAAGATCAATATTACTAATGCATATTTCTTGTACATCGCCGAGTGTGAAGCGATTTAGGGGCACCTGGGTGGTTCGGTGGGTTAGGCATCCAACTTCAGCTCAGGTCCTGACCTCGTGGTTCATGAGTTTAAGCTCTGCAGGGGCTCTACATGAACAGTGCAGAGCTCGCTTGGAATCCTCTCTCTAACTTTCTCTGCCCCTCCCCCCTTGCATACATGCTCTCTCTTTCTCTCTCAAAATAAATAAATAAACTTAAAACAAGTGGTTTAAAATTATTATTTTAACTTTGCAACAATCTCATGTGGTAGGAATTCCAGTACTTTCATGAGTTTGACGTTATGTAACTCACCTAAGATGACAGAGCTGGTCAAGGGTAGAACCAGTGTGTGAACAGACTGGTGTCAGAGACTGTTCATTTAACCACTACTCTGTTTTTGATCTATAAAATTTATTTTTTTAAGTTTGTTTATTTATTTATTTAAGTAATCTCTACACAGAACATGAAGCTTGAACTCATGACCCTGAGATCAAGAGTTACATGCTCCTCCTATTGAGCCAGCCACATGCCCCTGATCTACAAAGTTAAAATGAACACACAATCCAAGTATTGCATCTTTTCTAATACACAGTTCATCCTGAAATTTTAGAAAACACAGATAATACATGACTGATTTTCAAGAACAGCTTATCTCGTTTGTTCACTAAAATTTATTTTTTTAATTTCACACTTTAAGATGTTTTATAAGTATGTCTGTAATTTGTGTCCAAACTCTTATTTTCAAAGTGAATATATATCAAAGTATATTGCAGTTTTTGCCTTCCTTGGGTGATATCAAGGATAACAGAATCAATTTTACTGTAAATACAATGTGTGAAGAAAGATGTTCAACATCAATGCTCTAGTCACTCAGCCTGACATTTCTTTGTGAAGTGGGCAGAAAATTAAATTGCCTCAAATTAGAGAAAAAAATCACACACCATGAAAAGTAACATGTCCAATGACAGTTGAGGTCATGCTTCCACTGAAGTGTGTGGGAATTTTACCATATGAGTTTCATTGATGGTAATGGGAATTGTGCAAGTGCCCTTCTTAATGTGCTCTGACTCATTACCCCTTAATATCCTCAAAATATCAAAATTTTCCTTGCATTTTATGTTGGTTTTATAGTATGACATTGTTATTATATATTTGTTTGAAAACCTGAAGTTGACCCCTTAAGTTTCTTTAGTTTTAATTTTTAAACTATTCTCATCCAACCACCCCCACTTCCAGCCAATGTTCTGATCATCTATATCCTGACTCTTTTGAACTCCTCTAGGTTTTAAAATGAGCACTTTAAATTGGAATACATTAGTCATCTGTTTCAGTATCCAAATTTTCATAGCAAATATTTTTTGAGACCTATTTGAGATCCCACTGTACTTGGTTGGAGTTCTTAGTAAATAAGAAGATAAATAAGATTCCTTGACTTTAAGCAGCTACTGGACTAGTATATAAGGTAAGAAATGTATGGAAAGTCTAGGCAACAACTAAGTCAATATATTGCCTTCATGAAAATTAATACAAGGTGCTTTGTACCTGGGACAGAAATAGTTGTCTAATAAGATTAGAGAATTTAGATTTTACCTCTAATTTGACCTTTGGTGGGAGAAAGAGGGAAAAGGTAGATAAGGGTGGCCTTTGCAAACTCAGTAAGTTTCAATGCCACACACTATGAGCAAGGAAACACAATGTTAACTGGAAAAATACATATAAAGCAAGTAACAAGACTGCCTGGATTTGGTAGGCACTTAACTATGTATTGCCTTGGGAATTTAGGAGAAAGGAGAAATCTCTTCCAACGAGAGATGAAGCTAATTTCATTAAGGCATCATTAGTTAGGATATGAAGATATAAGGGAAAGACATTTCAAGCCAAGGAAGCAGAAGAATAAGGAACAAAGGCAGGAAAGCAAGTAAAGTTCAAGAACAGAACTTGAATGGGAATAGAATATTACCATCGCAGGGTTAGAAATGTTTTGGTTGTCACAATGATGGAGAGGTGCTGTTGGCATTTTCGGTGCTGAAGTCAAGGATTCTGTAATCAGTGTCATCACACAGAAAAACGTTATCCCTCCAAAAAATGCCAAAAGCATGCTAGTTGAGAAAAAAAAAAAACTGGAGGATATCATTTACAAAAGGAAGCAGAGATAAAAGAAGTTGGAAAAATGGGATCCAATATCATACCAGACATCAGAAGACAAACAAATAAATGTAGGACTTCATAGATATGAGAAGTCTTCGAAAATTCTGAATTTGAAGAATGATACAATCAATCTTTGAAAGTATTGAGAATGAGTATTATGATTCAACAAGATGAATTTAGCATTCCTTGGCAAGGTGGTTGCGTTGGGGTAAAACTGGCAATGGGGAGACCAGACAGGAGGACTTTACAAGCAGTTAGAAAGAATAGGAGAAAAATGAGGGAAGGAGTCTGAGATCCCAAAACTTTATGTTTTCTTCTGTAGGACAACTCTTCTTTCTTTTCCTTGGAAATCATTAACTAGTGAAACTTTCAAGTTTTTCTGAGGGTTTAGAGCCTGGGAAGAGTAAAAATTTCTATCTTATCTTTCAAAGCCAGAATTTCTTCTACCCTACTCTTTAGTCTGTCACAATAACATTGCCTTGGGGGAGATAGTGGGAAAACAAGCATCAGAAACGCAATTTCAGCAGCATACCTTACCCCGATTAGCTGTAAAAAGAAACCACACTGTGCTGCTTCTCTGGGGCTACCCACCTGAGGTTGTCTGTCAAAACGGACACCACTCCAGTTCATGATTAAGAACCACCAGCCCAGAAATACTAGGAAGTGATAGAGTGGCAAGTGCACACACACACACACATATGCAAACATGCACGTACCCACACACACTCTTGTACAGCTGTGTTCCCATAGAGCAAAAGATAAGTAGGTAGCCAAATAATGATCTTGAGAGCATTCATAGACTTTATATTTCTTCTTTTATTTATCTTTAAGTAAAAATTCAAATAGCTGAAGATTGTTTTTTCCTGAGCTTGCTTAAAGCAAGAGCTGGAAATGATGGACACACATGGCCAACCACACTGGCCAGCTCTGCATAGAGGACACTGATGGCTATGTGGAGAGCATTCTGTTAGAACTAGTCAGATAACCATTTTGTGTTCTTGAAAATGCTGTTGTGTAACTTCTTAGATGAGTATCTATAAAAATCACTTGATGTGTGTTATGTTAAACATACCCAGCAATTAATTGCTATCCAAGTATGTAAATCACAATGTTCAATAGGTGAATTACACATTGCCTGAAAAAGGATTTGCTATATTCTCTTTTCACTCTGCTAACTTTTAGGTCCCCACATACTTTTGTGTGGTGTTTTGTATTTTATGGAATTCTGTAGTCTCTACTTACTATTTTCCTCCTCAATTAAAGAAAGCCTATTCTACATCAAAAGTTGCAGACTCAAATCCACAAACTTAAGATAATAGGTCATAGGCTAGTAAGCTAGGCAGAGTATGCCTAACTAAAAATATCCACATTCACATTTGCTGGATACACCATGTACGTGCTTACTACACTGGGCCCACAGACTGCAAGCTTGAGATCCCAGACCATAATGCTCCCTTCAGTTCTTTAGCTCCTAGGGAGACTCCTCCCAGCACACTCCATGGAAGGTTCTCTTTGTTAATTATATGTAGGGTCTCCTGATGCTGGAACTTCTGAACTTCTTTTGTAAATTATGGGGGTTATATGGTTCTTGTTTCGATAGCAAGGAAGCATATGCTCATGTCTGTGGTACTTTTTACCAAGAACTGGGCTTTGTTTTGGATTCTGAATGGGCTTCCTTGTCTGTCAGATAACCAAAGGGAAGGAAAGGATAAGAGGTAGGGATCAGGGAAACTCTCTTGGATATCAGCTGGCTGCAAACTTGCTGGGAGTTTATACAAACCCACAACAATAGCCAAAGTGCTAGAAAGAAATTTACAGCAATGGGCAGAGTATGGTAACCATAAATCTTGAGCACATACATTATTTTCTGATAAACTTATTCCCTGAAGCACAATGATATTTCCCTTAATTAATTTTAGTTCCATATCTAGCCATTTGTTAAACTCACTCTGCAATTAGTTGTTGTCTCGGTGTAGGAAAATCTTCTACAGGTTAATTACATGTTGTATAAAAGAGAATTTTCTATGTCCCATTTTCTCTGGGTTGCCTGTTAGATACTCATTTATTTTACAAGTGATTTATTATTTTATAAACTATTATAAAGTTCATACTCATCCTTTACATAAAGAAAAAGTAAATAAAGCCCACCCTGCCATTCATTCCCAGTATTAAGAATAATCTCTGACTCTGATAAATGAGGCTCGAAACCGAAGAGCTATTTCCTCAAGAGATATATGAATAGGATTGTGCCTACTTGATGCTGCAACACATAAAGGAAATAAATATTAAAATCCTACTGTGTGCTTTGTACTCATATACCTCCATAAAGTGCATACTGGTTCTAACAAGTTTTAGGCTTACTTTTTTAATATAAGTGAGCAAATTCTGTAACAGAGAAGTTATGTAACTTCCATAATTTCACAGAACTGCAAAGAAAAGACTCAAGACTAAAACACAGATCCCTCTGGTTCTACAGAACACTGTTCAATTTCAAAATATCCATAAATTATCAATTCTCTCATTAGCTAGTTTTGTCTTTCCAAAGCCAGGCAATCGGTTTGATATACTTTGTCTTCCATGAAATTGCTGGTTGTAGTGTTATGACAGGTGCTCTTGTATTATTTTATTTTCATGTAGCCATCAATAACTGGAAAGGGAATCAAGGGCAAGAAGGTCCTGACTGCTTCTCACGCAACTGAAGGATTGCTAAAAACACAGAAAATGGTAGCCTCAAAATTTGAGCATTTTGGGTTACTTGCTTATTGATGAACTACCTTGATATTAAAGACATTCTTCTTGCAAGAATAGAATAATTAAAGGTATCTTCAGAGATGAGCAGTCCTGGAAAGATAAAGCCTAAGAATACATAAATGCTCACCAAGATTAGAGACCCTGGGATTGAAGACATCTGTATGGATACATTGCAGGAGGAAGCATGTATAAGCATGAAGTTGGTTCAGGTAGGGAGCTGGTTATGCACAAGTTCTGGAAGTGCCTCTCTGAGAGGAAAACGAATGAAATAAATGAGATACAGAAGTCCTAAGTACAATTTTTTAGGTCAACTACTCTTCTTTTAAACAAATTTGTTAGTATCTCATTACCTGACTTCATTCTCTTGGACAATTTCTCAACAGTAAAGTGAATTCAAAAACTTAAAATAACAAGAAAATCCTGCTTTCTATCTACATGAATAAAATGAAGTAAATTCTTGCATTCTTGAAAACTGTTCATCATCCTTCATCTGAAAACATTAGCCATCTGTTTTAATTTTGTAAACAACCTCATCTAAAAGTCAAAGATTAAATTATATTTTTTTCCTGTTACTTTTCCTTCCCTAGAACATGAAGATAAAATATAATATTTGTTTTCAACAATTCTTTGAGGAGAGCTAACTGAGGTCATGAAGCTAGCTTAAGAATTTCTTTTTCTTTACTGGGTCCTGATTAATATAATTCTATACTAAAAGTAAATACAATTCAAGGAGTCTTGACTTTACTTATAATCTGGTAGGATTTATTTGATGATGTAGCAAATGTAATTTGTTACTATCTAATATCACTATATCTACAGGAGATTGAAAAATAATGTTCCATAATGATGAAGTCATCACTATAAAATCCTCTGTGCTTTCTGACTCTTCAAAGATTGGATTATACTTAAAGTAATTTAAATTGTGAATGTTATTTATGACTTTCTAGCTTCTGGTTTTAGCAGAGATTCTAAGCGGTAAATACAAGTACTCGCACATGTACACAAGCAGCCATACGAGAAAATGTGAAAGAGGTTACTTAGGTACGAGGTATATTCAGATCTTACTATCAATTTTGTATTTTCTCTAAAACTCTATAATGTAGAAAATGCCTAATGAACCAATGATGCTGGCAATTTTTATAGTATAATTTCAGGAGAAAGATTGTGTGAAACACAGATGCATATATAGACCAAAATTATAAATTCGGACAAGAGGCCTTGTCATTTCAGTTGACTACAGTACCGAGGCTTAATATCCTGGATGACACAGAATAAGGATTCTTTTAATATTTAGTATTTAGTGGTGATGAATAAATGATTTAACTGATACTGGAGAATAGGAATCCAAGTACTTCTCAGAGTTGTGGATTAATGCATTTTATAGAGACAAGATGCCTCTGTGTTTAGAACTCAATTATTCCTTCCAATACTACTATTTTGATTAAATATTTCAAAACAAATAAAGTGCTAAGAGAAGATCCTTTGACTTAAAATCTACTTAAACTCTATCCTAATTGGTAGGCTCTAGGACCTGGAAAAAATCTATTTTAATTATTTCCTTAAACATAGTGCCTGCAACGTATATTTAAAGCACAGTGGACCTGAATTTCCCCTAAATGCAATTCAAAGTTCAATCTCTTTAAAAATATAATGCCTGCTTTAATAAAGTGGAGGGTGGATTCTCCCAGCCTGATATTTCATCTAAGGAGCAAAGAAACATCAGGCATGACTATTCACTATTAACCTTCAGCCATACTGAACAAGAATACAGTTTCTAGAACAAGGTCCTGGCATAAATAAAAAGGTTGATATATAATTGTGAATTGAGGAGTACATGAATGCTATTTTAAGAAAGCTGTTTAAAACAATATAATGTGGCTTATAATTTCAATAACTATATATATATATATGTATATATATATATGAATTACGAATGAATAAAAGCAAGCTATGAGTCCAGCTGAATGAACACAATATCTGATTTATTTAGTGCCATGGGAATCAAAGCAGATGGAGAGATATCCCGGTAGACCACTTCCCATTCTTACTATATTTTTTAATGTTTGATTTTAGAATTTCAAATTATCTTAGATTTAAATGGACTGCAAGAATTTTAATTATGTGTATTATATAGTTTTATTACTCTTAGGATGGATCATGAAGTGGCCACAATAAAAACAAACTTGGCTTTAGTGTCTATAAATGCCCTTCTGAAGGTCTAGATACCTCAATATCTATATGCATCTATCTATCTATCTATCTATCTATCTATCTATCTATCTATTTCTTTCTCTACCTAATTATTGTCTTTATGTTTGGAAAACATTAAATTGACCTATATGAAATGATTCCTTTTAAGGATGAATGAAGTAAACCAAGAATCTTACCAATGAGTATAAGATGCTCCAGGAGAGCAGCAGGGAATTATTCTATCTCTGTGACCAACTCCTGATAACATCTGGATTGAATTTTTCTCAATTACTACTTTATCTATGAAGTGAGATTCTGGATACTAAATTAAGCACTTGATCACAGGCTATAGCACATGCAAAATTGTTTTTTGGAGAAATGAGGCTGCCTACTGACACCTTTGTTTGGAGGTGAACTAGCCCTCTATAAAGTGTCTTCAGTTTCATAATAGCTTGTCAAGCATGGCAGTTGCTCTTCTGGTTTCCAAAGCATCTGGCAATTGCTCCTATCTATGAGCAAAATGAAGGCCAAACCTTCTAGATTTCCATTATGTAGTACAATCCAGAATCTCTTCTCTTCAATTTCTAATTCTTCAAGTCAGAGAAGTGGTTTTTAGGGAGCATTATGTAAGAGGCACACAGTCCCAGAAGCACTCAAAAATTTATTATCAGATAAAGTTGGATCACATTTGCTTAGCCATTCAGAATTTAACTACATAGAAATGCATTCTAATGTGATAGCTTCAGTTTGTTTCCAATGGTTACTACAAGAAAAAAAAACAGTTCCAAATCTAGAAATATATTTGCTGTAATTATTCAGTATCTAATATGGAAATAGGTAAAATAAATATATCACTACATTGTTCATGGTCATATATGTAAATACATAATATAGGTTTCATTACTTTGATGTGATAATTTGAAAATTATCTCTAGGAGGCTAATGTGATTATATGTGATTTCTGTTTGTAGTATTTTTTATGCCTCTTCCCCTAACTCAGGTGGTTAGAATGTTCCATGCTCATTGTATCAAGTAGTTATTGACATTAAAAATAATGATATGGAAAATTGCAGAATGAGTAAAAGAAAGTGTTCTTCCTTTGTAAGCTCCCTCTCCAGAGCAAAACCCCAAAGGGCTAGAAGAGAAGAAAAGTAGAGATAAAAAAGATGAATCTAAATGTTTTTGACATCATTGAGAAAGAGTGTTTGCTTTACAGATGCCCACAGAATGAGCCCCAGTGTTGGGAGAGAATGACAAAAATTTCAGATGAATTGAGGATCTATAAAAGCAAGATCTGATGAGGCATGTGGACTGAGAGCAGCTCACAGAGTTCTCCTTAGCCTAGAGCAGTACACGGGAAGCAACATTCCTCCAGTGAAAAATGCACAAAGAGCCTGCAGGCTTGATGCGTCCTTGCCATGAGGTCAAGGAGGCCGCAGTGACAACCTGCAGGGACCAGTGACCACAGTCCAGACAGAAAGGAAGAAGTCTCCATGGGTGCCAGCAGGAATAGCTGATGACACTAAGGGCCAGATGGCCCCCCACCTGGCATTTTGTAGACATAGTCCTGGAGGAGAGTCAGTTAGGGCTGATTGAGATTGAGTTTCTGCCATTTGATGGAACTGGGACCCAGAATACAAATTAAATCCAGCTAGAGAAAAAGGCAGAAAACTGTGTTTCTTGCATACTTGAACACCTGTGCTTATATACTGAGATTTCTCTCTGCTGTGTGTCTACAAATGACATATGGGACAACTCCTATTGATCAAATATTGCATTCTAACTATTGTATTTACATAACATACCTAATTATTTTATTTACCTACTACTCTCTGTTTCTTAACTAAACTACATATCACAATTATTTTGTTTATAGATTACCCTTCATTCCATAACTAGGTACATATTAAAATCTACTATGAGAATATTTGTCTACTCTATCCTGTGTTTTCTTTCTACTTTTTTTCCTTATCCTTTCCTTAAGTTTGTCAACAATGATGGCAAATTTTTACTGGAAATGTATTCTTTTCCTATATGAGAACAGTAGTTTATCAATCTCAAAAGTATATTCAAGTTTAATGGCCTTCCCTTCTCTTATTGTTCATGTGTCTCTTTATTTTGGTTTTAGGCACTAGAATTCTCAAGTCTGTAGTTATATTGTAATTGATTTTGGTCAACATTTCAGCCTCCCACTCCATTTTTAGACCAATTTCCTAACATTCTTATCTGATTAGGCCACATGGCTGCAGATTCTAAATTCTGGACCTTAATCTTCCTTAATATAATGCACAGTACCTTAATGGTGCAGCAGTCTCTGCTAGGGGCAGGGGGCGGGCCTAAGAAAATATATCCATGGCCCAAATACTCAAACAAACAGACATATGGCATTGGAAAGGAAAGGGGGGAAAGAGCAGAGAGGATGGGCTGCAATGAGGCTGGCTAAGCATGCATACAATGGTTATATACGCCAGAAGAAATTGCAGGTTAGTGGTTTAGATCTCTTTTTAAATTATATAACAATAATAATTATCATGAATTATTAGTAATGTTCAAGCTGAGTTTTGATTAGTCTAAATTGTATGAATGCACACTTAATTTTAAGTACATTTTTTCATTTATTAGGACCATCAATAAATTATGCATTACACTATTTCTTAAAAAATGATGAAATAATTGCCTTACTTTGCATCTAGTTACTTTTAAATTTTAAGAAACATTGGCTTTCTAAGTCATAATGCAAACGAGAAGGAATGGGAGGGTTAGCTAGTCTAAAATTTATTTTTTCTATTCTACATATAAATTTTAATATTTGCAAGATAAATTATTCATGTTTCCCCCTAAAGATTAGATGTGAATAGTTTTCTATCATACAAATATATCACATTCCTTTTTTTAAAAAGTAAAATAGTCTGCCAGTCCTGTGAGTCTTGAATAGAAGACAATGTGTCCTCTGACATCTACTAATGGACAATGATCACAGACTAGTGCAGGTGGGAAATGCTATTTCAGGGTAATAGCTCACACCTGGAAAGGTCTATTTTTTCTCTAAGATCTTTTTACACAGCGGTGAAAATAAACTAATTAGGTCAAAGCGTCACATTGGGACCCATGAGCTTTCACGATCTCTCTCGGTTGTATCCCCACAAGAGGCCACTGTCCAAAGGCAAATAAGCAATAAATTCCAGCCAGAACAGGAGCTCTTGTTTCAACCACTTCTTTTAGTGTAGCTGCCACTGTGTTTCATTGCATTTGAATTTATGCATTTTTCACAAGGGAAACAATAGGTTGATAGGGATAAAGAAGATGAGAGAACGAAAAGAGAAACCAAGAAGCAATGGTGGTTTCTAGAACTGTAGCCTCTTCTCAGATCCAAGTACCATGAGGCCCTGCTTAAGAGATGGTTTTCACAACCAGAACTCAGGAGCTAGATTCTCCAGCTGCCCCAGGCATCCATGGGAACTGTGCTGGTAGCCTCAGGGAGATGGGAAGTCCAGAGTGGGCATACCTGCTTGATTGCTTTGACAAGTTCAACCACAAAAGAGGGAGGAAAAAAAAAAAAGACCAACACAGATTTACCATCTCTCCTCTGGTGGATCCCTTCTGTGGTTTAGTCAAACTCTCCCTGGAGGCTCAGCCTCACAACCACCCTACACTTAGATTACAGCTGTGGGATCTGAGAGAGTAAGGCGTCCAATAGCACTGGACTAATTTTCATGGGTTTCACCAGGGCTTCTTAATGCAATGAAGCAAGTTAGGCTTTGATTCACTGAGGTCCCTTAACAAAATATTTTCTGGCTATTACTTCCCTTACTTATAATTTAGGTGCTTAAAATTTCCATTCACTTAACAGATCATTATTGATCATCTATGGTACATATACACGGTATGAAATGTAAGGAGATGCAAAGATTTAAGACATTCTATGCCTTCAACAGTGAGTGAATAGTAGGACATACATTTACCCCACATTTAACACAAGCTTAAGAATATATTCCTTTAAAAATTAAGTTAAAAGAACATAATTTTAAAATTAGATAGTCAATCTCATCACTCACTCTAACATTTCTTATATTCATGCTTCTTTACATATTTTGTCTGTTTACAAAAACCATGCTTTTATATTTTAACCTTGTTATACTGTATAATTTCATATTTCTTCATGTTCTTAATACTGAACTTATTTTTGATGATTGTAAAGTGCCATGATTCTTCTATTGCATAGAATTAGGTTAATTGCTTTTTATTAATTATCATGTCATTCAATATTCATTTACTGAGCACTTAGTACATGTCAGGCAATAGTGCTGGTTGTCAGGGAAACAAGGTGCTTTCTATTCCTAAGGAATAATCTAAGTAGGAGACAGACTTATAAACAAAGGATTAAATACAGTGAGATGTGTGTTCATAGATCTACTAGTAAACCATATGGAGTTTATTTAGGAACAAAATGGCCAAATAATAACCTATTTGATATAGTTCAAACGAATATAATGTATATAATGTTTCTCCTGATGATAGGAGACAGGAAAGACTTCAGAGAAGACACAACATTTGAGCAGAATTCTGAAAGAAGCTTTGGATCTATGTAGTACACAGGCAGGGAGGGCAGTACTGCTCCATCTTTGTCTATTTTACTTCGACTAGGGTTCATGATATCCTCTCGGCATTAACAATGACTTGTCCCTGCAGTCACACAATAAGTGGCCTCCACTCCTGATGGGGAAATGCAAACATCTCTAGAAAGGGAAAGATGGACATTATAATTTGAAGAAGCCTCTAGATGATACTGATCACTATCTCTTCCCCTCCCTCCCCAAATCCCCTTTCTGCTATCTCTGAAAAGTCACAGCTAGAGGTGGGAGACCCTCAGCTAGAGGTGTGATTGGAGCCCAAAGGAGCAAGAAAGGGAGTGGTAGGAGATGGAGGTGGAAACACAGGCAGGATCCAGATTGGGAAGGGCAATGAAAGTCAGGTTAGGGGATTTGGCCTTGAAATTGACGGGGAACCATGAAAGGTTTTGAAGTAGCACAAAGCAAGGATTACATTCGTACTTAGAAGGGGGCTTAGAAGAGGACTGAGAAGGAAGGGATGGCATATGAGACCAATATCTCTCCAACGGAGAGATGATGATGTTCAGGCTAAGGCAACTGTAGAGGGGTTTTCTTTTGTTAAAATGATCAGGAATGGTATTACTTGGAAAAAAGCTATGACAATTTTTATTTATCCTAAAAGATATTTTCAATTTACTATCTGAAAATGCTGTGGGTATAGCGCACATATATGTGTGTATACACATACACATATAAAAGGTATGCATACGTGCTCCATTTTATGACATGCCTCCATAAAACTGAGTACTATCCCTGTCATGCTAGCCAAATAAGCCCACTGATTTGACACATACATTGACAGGAGGTTTTCTTACCAAGAAAAATGTAGTGTCTATGTCAATAGTTCCAATGTACATATACAGTTGCAAACACATCTAAAATGCAGTATGTAATTCTGGGCAGTCTTTAGAGAGGCAATGATAAATCAGGATATATCTTGAGAGGAGCTATCAGGATAGGTGAAGTATTAAAATACCTTCTCACCTGGGAACTGCTTGGAAAAATGCTGATATTTATATTGGGAGACAAAATACTAAAGGAGCAAGTATCAACTATCTTCAAATATTTGAGGGTCTGTCAGAGTGAAAATGTGAACCGTTTGGTTGATTCAAAGACATATATAGGAGGAATGAGCACACATTTATTGCAGTTAAATGTAGATTCACCCTGAGGCCATGTATTTTGGGAATTAAAACTGAGCAACAGAGATTTATTCTGTTGTATGAAGTAAAAACCCTCTTAACACTTCATATATATCTAAGTTCTCAGGAACAGTTGGGAATAGAAGATGGTGTGTGTGTGTGTGTGTGTGTGTGTGTGTGTGTGTGTGTGTGTATGCGCGCACACATGTGAGAGACAGAGACAGAGGGACAGACTGAGAGAGAGGGTGAGAGAGGGAGGGAGAGAAAGTGAGGGATTGTTAAAGTGATCTATCTTTGATATCTATCAACAGATATAATTCAAATGTAGTGCCAGATAATGTCAAAGTATAAGTTCTAGTTTTTTACGATAAATATGAAACTTAGGGTTATGGGGAACAAAAATAATGATGATGCAGAGTAGGCCAGAAGATTTTTCACCCAAAGATACTGGATGACTCTTCTTTCTCATCTGAGATAAGGACTGGAAGGTGATCCATTCCCTGATTTTGAAAAGGCACTCATTCTTTGCCCACTGCAGTCCACTATGTTCAACAAGTTCACCACAAACAACTTCCATGATGGAAGGGAATACATTCTGTCCTCACCTAATTGAATCTGCTGAAGCCACTGACACTTACCACTCCCTCCTAAAAACTCATTTCCCTGGATTTAAAAAAAAAGTTGTTTTTCCCATCTTTTCCACTGGACTATAAACTCAGTGAAGGCATGGGTCAATTTATATTGTTTATTTCTGTGTACCTCGATTGCAGCATAGCATGGAACAAAAAGTAGGCTTTCATTGTCATTCTTCTTTGCCAGCCCTTCCTTCTCTGTCTGGCTTGTAAATACAGGTTTTCCTCAAGCTTGGTGTTTTGTTTTTTTTTTCAATTAGATAGTGATTTCTTCTTACTTGTTCTTTGACTTTGATATATCATCTTCAGGTTGAACACAAGTTCTAAATCAACATATCCAATATCCAAGCTGATATTCCGAAGCTTTAGATGTTAAACATTTTGCTCTTAATAAACTTTTGGATACTTAAAAATGAATGATGAACGAGTTTTTATTTATGTGTTCTGTATTTATTAATACTTAGTATATTAGCCATTAAGATAGAAATTTTTTATTCATCAAAAATAACAGTAAAAATGTCATTGCCTATTTAAAGTGTTTTTATGATAAACATCTTAGAAAATAAAAATTTAGTGTAAGGCTGTGTTACATTTTTGTACATTGTACATTTTTGCAAATGTGTGGCTTAGTAGAAGACTGTTAAATACTCTTACCTTCATTCAACTTATTATGATATACTATTTTGGTTGAAATATATTAAGGAAATAGATGGGAAAGGGATTAATGTTGCAATAACCATATTAGTTAATTATTAATACTCTTCTTTGATATTACACTAAAACTTGGCAATTGGTAGAGGACTAAAAGTTGATTTAAATGTGAAGTCTGAAAACAGATTATTATGGACTGAATTGTATCCTCCAAAATTCATATGTGGAAACTC
Organism: Suricata suricatta; assembly: GCF_006229205.1. Classification (NCBI taxonomy): domain Eukaryota; kingdom Metazoa; phylum Chordata; class Mammalia; order Carnivora; family Herpestidae; genus Suricata; species Suricata suricatta. Next base: position 29,626,752 of record NC_043701.1, read on the forward strand.
TAACCCTAACCCCCAGTGTAACTGCCTTTGGAAATATGGCTTTGAAGAGGCAGTTAAGATTGAACAACTCATAAGGGTGCAACCTAATCTAATATGGTTGGTGTCTTTATAAGAACAGGAAGGATACCAGAGCTGCATATGCACACAAAGAAAAGGCTGAGTGAAGACACAGTGAGAGGGTGGCTAACTGAAAGCCAAGGAAAGAGGATGCAGGAGAAATCATATCTCTGGCATCTTAATCTTGAACTTTCAGCCTTCAGTACTGTGAGAAAAGGAATTTCTATTTTTTAAGCCATAAAGTCTGTGACATTTTTGTTATGACAGCACTATCAAACTAATACATAGATCAATGAAATAACTTTGTCATGTTAAAATCCATTCTAGCTCTCTCTTTGAGTGGATCATATCCATGCATAATTTTGCAAAATCACATACCGATCATTTAGAAAATATTGATTGAGATACTGGTTTTTTCAAATGTTGACATAATTCATTATACTAAATTAAAAAACAATTTTAAATCATCATTCTAATCTCATGAAGAATATATTTATTGGATATCAAGTTTTACAGTGGCAGATGCTAGTTTTCCAACTTTTTTACATTTACCTGAAAACTTGAATTTGATTATGGTCAATAAATGCTGTCAGTGGTTTTCTTTGAAGTGAGGGACTGATTTTATTCAATTTCAACATGTCAGCCAGATAATGAAATCTGAGCAATCATGATTTGTCTAGCGGTTGTTCTTTCAGATAAAATTGGCACACCTTGAAAAAATGGGCTAGTTCAGCCTGCAACTGAGACAATCACATAAGTGTTGTTGTTTTCTTTTTTCCTGAAGACGATCTGTATGTGTGGCAAATTCTTTTTGTGTACTTCCCATTTACTCACAAGAAATTAAAAAGATAAGTATCTAAGAGTTCATATTTGACACTTTATAAAGTTAGTATTTTATTGGCTTTTTAAATTTTCTGTTTTTGTTTTTGTTTTCTGGTAAGTGAAGTATATAATGACAACTGACTACTGCTAAACTGCCAGAAGTTGTAGCAGGCACTGTTTTTGCACCAATAGCAAAAGGACCAATGCAGTGAAAACCAGAAAATGACACCTTAGTAATGTTCTGAAATTAGATTTGATCATATAGGTTCTCAGAAATATTCTGGGGAGCCATAGAGGTCTGTGGACCAAACCTCGAGTTTGGTTCTTCCATAGAAACCTAACATTCAAACGATTCCACACTGAGCTAATTTTCTTCCCACCATGTCTGAGCCTCTTTCTTCTTCCCATCTTGTTGGTAGGTCCTACCAGGTACCTATTTACTTATGACTGCAACCTAGCATCATCTCAATTCCCTGTTCTTGGGATTTGTGATGGAGAATCAGGAAAAATGGAGGGTAACAACAGTAAAGACAAACAGAGGATTTTTGTTTTTAAAATGGTTATTTAAAAATTTTTTTTTAATTTTTGAGAGAGAGAAAGCATAAGTGGGTGAGGGGCAAAGAGAGAGGGAGACACAGGATCCAAAGCAGGCTTCAGGCTCTGAGCTTTCAGCACAGAGCCCAATGTTGGGCTGGAACTCACAAACTGTGATTTCATGACCTGAGCCAAAGTCAGACGCTCAACCAACTGAGCCATCCAGGCACACCAGAGGAATTTTATTTGACTCTACTTAACTGTTCATTGTTTGTCATTTACACATATACATTAAACTTTACGATAAAGCCAAACAAATATTCACTTTCTTAAATATGCTATTCTTTCTCTCTAGATTCCTAGTCAATGCTTATGTTATCCTGAGTGGAACATTCCTTTCTCCCGATATTCATTTCTCACTCCTGCCATTCTCATGCTATGGTCTCACCTTAGGTAACACTTCATCATTGTCTGATTCTGCTTCCATAGCATTTTTTTTTATCATAGCATGCATGACAGTATACTGGAATTGATTGTTCCATTGTATGTGGCCCCTGTTAGACCTTAAGCAATATGAGGGCAAGTACTGTTAGAAGTTGTCACACAATCACCTCAGGCAGTTACCTGTTGGCATGGTTTTATAGAATTTTAATTGTAGAATAAATTTGTAAAAACAGTTTATATACATAATATAAAAAGTCAAGTTGAGGATGATAAATATGCCTTGTTTTAATGCCCTATGTTCAAGGGTTTATAGTATTCAAATTGAAAATATAGCTCTGAGAATTTAATAGGAGTTGTCTTATAATTACACTGTTTCCATTCCCAAAAATTTCAAATAAGATGTAAGCCAATTAAAATACCTAGAGCCTGTCAGATGTATCTTATAATGTAGCCTACTGTTATACAAAATAGAAACAGGAACAATTTTATGAACAAACAAAAGGATATTATTGCTAGAGAAATGTATAGCCTTGAAAGACTTCCAGACACGTCAAAGAGTGAAAGGAGAGCTAGAGACAGGGGTCTTTCTCAATTATGAGATAACTGTGTTATCTCTGTTGAGAAAACAGTAGAAGCAGCAATGGAGTAAAGGAATACTCCAGGAGCAAACAAGAATTGGATTTTTAAATTAAAATACATCAATATTATCTTTTTAGTAGAGTTAAGCAATTACTTGATATAAACTTTCTTATAAATATGGATAAACATTTCTCACTTTTTTATGCTCTTAGATTTTAATTTTTGTTTCACATATAAAAAATATACATTTGCTTTCAGCTTTCAACACTCCTGTCACAATTCAATGCTCTTGATAGCTTTGGCACTGATGGTAGGTGAAAGGTTGGTGTGCCCAGCTAAGTCCTTCCCATTTGTAAAGGTTAATGGCCTGAAGAGATTTCTCATGTGAAGACTAAAAGTAGTTAGTCCAAAGCTCAGGCTAAGCTTCATCAAGAGGTCCTGGTGGGCTGAATTATATGTGAGTGTACAGTTTAGTCCATGGGGTAGAATGACATGGCTCTGTTCACAGAAGGACATTTCTGAACATGGCAGGGGCTGTGAGAGAAGGAGTGGAGAAATGAATCATGTTCCACGCCCTGGATCCACATAAAGTTTAAATTCATATGACATATTGACAGATGCTGGTTGATGACCAAAACAGTAAAATGACACTGACTTGGGATAAGGAAACAGGAAAGAAATAGTTAGAAAGACACTTGGGGATTTGCTCCAAGACCATTCTCCAGGACAAAGAAAGGCTCTGAAAACTTGAAAAATTTGATGAGCTTAATATGCCAATCTGGGATTTTTTTGGTATCCCTTAGGTGCATTTGATAATGAAGACAATTCCTTTGAATATTTTGCCACTGGTCAGAAGTAATATGTAATAAAAATGCAAGGCAGACTTGCAAACAAAGAGTACACCCCCCCTTCCAATAGTCTCCAAAGGGAGTTATGCATTCTCAGGTGGCAGGAAATACGATGAAAGCATTTTAATTTAGCTTTGTTATTTCTTAAGTCAACCCCAAAACTGACCATCAGAATTTTAAGCCATATTCTAATGTTATGTAAGTCTCTTAAAATATGGACAAGTCCTAAATTGTTTCTTCCATCTGATCTGTGTGAAATGAACATCACTGTCTTTGAAACATAAGAGAACGTTACAAAAATTAAGTTTGGACAGTATTTTATATTTTTGACTTAAAATTTAAAAAATACATTAAGTTTAAGGAAATATATGTCTAAGCCATAGAATTTAATTTTTATTTCTTCCTTTCATTTAGTGAAACATTATCATTGCACACAAATTTAATTATGTGCTCTTCTCATTTCAGATGTAGGAGGTATTTTGTTATTCATTTTTTTTAAACACAGTTGATTTTTTTCACCATATCTATGGATTTCTTTATTGTTGCTTATAGTTCAGAATTTCACATTCAAAACAAAGTTCCTCATAAGAACTGCACAGATTGGTCTGCAAGTAAAATATGATTTAACAAACAAAACCCACAAAAACTCCACACAGCGGGTTGTCCCAGAGAGATGTGGAGATGGGACAGGGGCTGCAGGCTGCATGCAGGGGCCAGGTCTTCCCAGACGTAGGAGGAGGGGCCAGCTGGTGATTATGCAACAGACTCCTAACAAGCAGTTTGAGACTGCGTCCAGTATATTGCAGGGAGACTTGTAGGGTCGGGTGGTCCCTGGACTCCTACAGGATGCTCCGGGCATTCTTAAACTTATTGGTCAAAAACAGGAACTGACTTGGCAAGAGTTGCCAGATGTCAAACTTGCAGAGTTTCAGAAACTCATGATACGCTTATTGCTTGCTGATCCAGACCACCTCTGGACCTGATGAGAAGGATGGGAGATTGGATACTGGGGTAATCTGGACCAGAAAAGTTAAAGTTAGGGACCTGGGCTTGGATAAGATTTACCTGGCTCACACAGGGAGCCAGCTCATCAAGGTACAGTGGGAAGGAGAGCTCAGTCATGGAGCCAGCACCCTGTACTCTCCATAGGAGCAAGTGTGCCACTTTCGAAAGAACTCATGCAAAGATATTGATCGCAGCTTTATAAGGGTATCTCAGTGTATTTTTCACAATTACTTGCATGAATAATCACTGGCCTGGAATTTTTGGTAAGATCCAAGTCACTATTTGGGACTTCATAAACTTCTAAATTATTTGAAACCCTTAGGAAATTCAGTTCCTTCCAGATATCCTTTGTCACAGTCTTGATGTCGATGAGAACAGGAAATATGTTGTGGATATTCAGCTTAAATTGATCATGATGTTGTTTCCTCGCTTCTTCCACTATTATCCCCTGGTCTCTCAGTCCTGTCCAGATGTCGCGGATGGCCTGCCTCAGCACCAGCTGGACCTCAAATGCCTGGAAACCAGCAATCCCAAGGGGAGTCATCCAGGCTCCCCCCTTCACAGGTCCAGTCACCACGTCAACTCATCAATCACCACCTTGATCTGGTCTTTATCCAGAGGACTGAAAACTCTCCAGTTCAGTCAGGATGTTGTGTTTAATTTTCTTCCCCTGTTCTTCATTCATATACGGGATCCCATTTTTGAGAAACTTGTAGTCGAAGCCATCCTATTTATATATAACATTTATATATAAACAAAGGAGCTCACAAGTATTATTTTTAGGACATTTCCTTACTTCTAAAAGAAAATTGACAAGTTCTAAAATATACCAAGAAGGCAGGAATGGGGAATGTAGAAGAGACAGGCAAGTAGAAGTTGTTGAAATTTAGAGGGAATTTTAAAAAATACAAAACTAAAGTAGCAGTTGAACTGATTGAGAAGACCGATCCGCCTATTCCCCCACAAACCAGTGTAAATATAATCTGGCACGGCACCAGGGCCAGGATTAATGTGCTCCCTGTATGTTTATGAAAAGAATAATGCAACTTTGGTGAGGACGCAGTCTAGAAGCATTCCCATTCTGGGCTTTTGTAGCATGTTCCCTGCACAGTGTTGCTACGCTAAACAATAATGGGAGAAGGTGAATAGAGTTGAGTTACAGAGAAAACCCCACATCAGAATGGAAAATTGCTCCAGTATGAAAGTAGCTAGATATACATCAGTGGTAGCTGCCAATTACATAGGTGATGTTGGTACTGGCATCACCATGAGGGCAGGATTCATGTGTTTATTTCCAATACTTCATTACTGAGTGCCACACTCTCTAGCATATTAATTCCTCAAAAATTGTTATTGATTGAATAATGTTGAGAAACACTGTGTCAGTCAAATATGGCATGATCTGTGGCCATGGTGGTATGTGTGTGTGTGTGTGTGTGTGTGTGTGTGTATTATATCTTGTGTATTCATTCCAATATCCCTTGGCTAAGTGGCAAAATATTCTGTATAATGGGAGTGAGTAGGGCAAGATGTACTTCTAGTAACCTAGATAAAGTGGGTGAGCCAAGAAATTACTGTTTATTGCTGCATTTTTTACTTTATTATATGCTGTTTGCACCTGTTATATAGATATAAACATAGCAGAGAAAAACATAAAGAAGAGGAAAAGGCATATACAAATATGTGATACAAAGAAAACTAATTATGTATACCTTTGAAAAAGAACAGGGAAAGAGAAATGATTCTGAAGTTTCACTATAAAGATGGAATCAATTTGTTCCCCCTTTTAGTCAACTCTGCCTTAAAATATTTTTTTTCAGGCCAAGTCTGTGATAGCAGCAGATATTAACTGTGGAAACAAACTAGCAAAATGCATGTTACACTAAAGGACAAATATAGTTAGCCTGGTCTCAATGCTGTGGAGAAAAAAATGTCCTTCACTAATTTGTCTCTAGATTAAACTTGACTTCACATCTATTGCCAAGTAAGTTAGCAATTTATTTGTAACTTCATTTATTTTTATTCCTTTTATTATTTTCCCAAGTAGCTCGGTTCAGATGTTTTACGTGGGACTGATTTGTGGACTGTGCCCATGAAGTAGAAGATGAGGTCAAATCCATCTGTAGGAAGGCGTTATTTATTAGAAAGGGGATCTATTTCAGGAGACATTGTAGAAAACTGTATAGCTCCAGATCAAATATATCTTTTTTTCTATGGAATCTCTTCTTGGTTTCCAGAACTCAGCTTAGCCATTAATAGAAATGATTGTGACCCAAAATATCTCACCATTTTAATTTGTTGTGATTGATCTGTATGGCAGTGCTGATATCACCATCCTAATTAGTTGTTGCAAATTATATCTGACAAACCATTAGATAATATATTTATTCTTTCCTTCGAGGTCTAATGTGGAACCAAAATCTCTATGTACTTTATCTCATGTAGTCTTCATTCAGTTTTACGAATTAGTAAATATTATCTGCAATGTGTAGATGATAATCTTAGAGAAATTACTAACATGTTTGGGGTCACAAACACAACAGCGGCAGCGCTGGGACTTGGATTCGAAAGATCTTTGTGAAGCTCCTCTTCTTAGCCACCAAAATACAGATAGTCAAATTTATGTTGAAATAATATCAACTTGTCAATATTAACATAAGCTGTAACAGTTTGTCACAGAACAGCTATAGCCAGAATTTAGAGGAAAGAGAGTAATTAACCATTTGCTGAGTAGTCTATAACATAACATAGATTTTTAATATTTTTCTCAAGTGAGAAGAATTGGGGAAACACTTTATAGTTAAGCCTAATGCCAGCAGGCAAATTGGACTTAAAAAGTTGTGAGAATTTGTATATCCAAAATTGGTATATCTTATTTTGTTCAAGTTGGGTTAAAATGCTCTGGTAGAAATAAAGAGTAAAATCACTAAAAGAAGCAGTTTGTTTTTGATAGAAAGCCAAATTTTAAAATGTCAGCAGTATGTACCAGAACAGGAAGGGTTAGTAAACAAGGCAATAAAATGTATCATTTCGTTATAAGAGCTAGTAATGCAGCATGAGTGTAATGGGTTCTTCCAAAGAGAGAAATACTCCCTGCCTGTCATGACGAGTAAAAGAAGACAAGTTAGCCCGTCTCACTTGTGTCCCATCTTAAATAGGGTGATTCTTGTGTACAGACCATGGGAAAACTCTACAAGCAGTATTATGGAAGAAATACAAACAAACAAACCCAGGCATCGCTTTTGTTGTGATTTATGAGACTGATCTTTAGGAGGGCAGTATGTTCTTTTGCGGGGAAGCTGAAGGTTTGGTCTGACAGTCTATTTCCGACATCTCCAAAGAACTGCCTACTCCAGAGCCTTGCATGAAATCCAATTGAAAAGGAAAACCTTTTAGAGAGTACTGAGTCGATGAGGAAATCCTATTCACCTGCGAGCCTTCCAATGGTATGCCCCCAGGTTATAAAGAAGCACTCATGTGATAGTTGGAGGGGCCAATGAGAATTCTGTAAGACAGGAAGGTGAGTAAATGACTACTCTTCTGGTGAGGGGAAGTAGTTGGGGGCAGAACAAGTCAGAAGTCAGACATCAAGGTCTCCATTGAGAATCAAAACGATAAGGTAGTGAAAACTGTTTGGGAAAGTCTAATTGCAAGGGATTTGTTTCTTCTCCTCTGGGTGTAACCCACAATGACAGTAAGTTGCTGATGGAAGTCCCATATTCAGCAAGGCTCCAACACGACATGGCAGCAGTTTAGAAATGGGTGAGGAGAGTTATCAATGTAGCATGGAGGCTGGGACACAGACTGCCTTGCAGTGTGCCCCTTTGCAAACATGGAGCATTCCCAACAGATGGAAAAGAGCAATCAGGTGAATTTACTCTGATATTCTATCTTGACTCCTGATGTAGAAGACATTCCCCAAACCTTGTAGAGTCCCAATGGGTACAGGGGAAAAAGCTATGTTGAGAGCCAGGAAACAGCCATGGAGCTCCCTTCGAAACAGAGCAATGAAATAGCCATGACCATGAACTAAGAAGCCCAAAGCCAGGGCCAAAGAGAAAAAGGGTTTCAGCCTTAGGTTTTGCAGCATATGTAAAAGTGGAGGTGAAATCCAGCGAATTGGCTAGGAAGGATGGGAACATCATGCTTCTCCGCTTGGTTAGTTTCAGCATGAGGGGCTGAAAACACAGAATGTTCAAGAACCAAAGCAGTGTCAAAACGGCATTAGCAGTTACCAACAGATGCCTACAGAAGAGATGTGACCCGCGGATCACATGACAGTGGGCCCGCATAAACCCACAAGACAGCCCAAGCAAAATGGGTCCTTCTCCAATTTCAAAGGATAAATGCATTAATGAAGGAGGGAGAAAATGGGAAAATCGTTATGAGGGGGATTTGGGATTCCAATTGATTGCACAATGTCTTGAGACTGTTTTGACATGTTTTGAAGAAGAACAACAAAGGTTTTAAATAAGAAAAGCTCAAGATCCTCATATTCATTTGCTACCAGCCAGAATGGCAAGCCACGAGGCTATTTGGATCACTTATATAGAACATAAAGAGAGTACAGATTTTGGCTGATCTGCATTAGAGTGCAAAACTTCAACCATGCTACATATGTCAGACCCAGAGGGGAGGATCCACCCCTTCACTCTTTTTCCACATTTAGCATTTCATAAACTTAGTAATTTTCCTAAAGATTTTGTAAGGAAGATACACTAAACAGCCTTCTGCCATTCTGGCATCCTGCTGGATCTCTACAGTAAATCTCCAAGCAGCCATGCCTCTGACATGTGAGCCCCCAAGCAGGCACAAATATCAAAGAAGTGACCACCAGTCCACCAGCTCCCACTACTTTTCCCGAGGGTTGCAGTTTTGTCAGGCTAGCTGCACCAAGATTATGGGTAGAAGGATTCTCTCTTGCTATCTAGGCTTTAAGTAGAATAGCCTACCATTTCAAAGCCTGATACCGTAATAAAAGGGCGCAGCCTGAAATGATGACTTGGCTGTAATTAAAAATGGGAAGGATGTGTAAACTGAGGTATAGGAATACATGATATTGACTGGTTTGTGCCAGATTCACATCAAATAGTGTTTCCAAATGATGAGCTTTCAAAGTGGCTGAAAATTAACAATCACCCATGGATCTTTGGAAAAACATATCTAATGCCATTATAGAGATCTGATCCAGTAACATAGTAAAATGTTTAAATCACTTTCACATTGCTTTTCTCACAAAATAGCACTGGATGAACATGCCGAGGTCTCCACAGTTCAAAATGGAAACTTGAGTTTCAATGAGGCCATCATGTGTGCAGGTCACTTGACTGGGGACGCTGAAGTGTCCTAGCCACAGACAAGGGCTTTGTCCTGTACTTTTATTTCTAGGTAAACTGTATAACCTTTCTGAGCCACAATTTTATCATCTCTAGAATAGAGGTAATTATCTACACTTAGAATTACCATGACAATAGTGATAACAGTGCTCAATTCACATATAAAGGACAGTGACATTATTATTGTTGTTGAGGGTTGAGCATCACCTCTCAGCCATATCTGACATTAATGAAAATGGCAGTTACTTGAATTGCATAAGCTACAATTAGGACATCTGACAATGTCAAGTATAATCTCATACTTAAAATATATTTTGGGACATATTCATTATTGTTATTGATACCTTTTGATAGGTTTGAATACCTGTCACATTATTAATAATCACAATTAAAATTGTTATTGTAACAATTATGGTACACTGTTACTGCTATAGCAATATCACTCAGCACTACAATTTGTTCTCATAAGTTTCTGCTCTCGTCTTAACGTAGCTCATGATTTTATGTATGCCGAATGATATAGTAAATGTTTGGTTCCTATGTTTTAGTTTTCAGAGGCATATATTTGCAGCAGTCATCTGGAACATGTTTTCCTCTTCCTTTGATTTTTATTGTTTTTTTTTAATTTGAATTCAATTTTTCCCCTCTTCCCTATACTCAGATAATAAAAATTTATCTGGTCTGCTTGGTCATCAAGAGACAAGATGACAACATTATGGATTTTGCTTCACCGTCTACTGTGAAGGTTGATCAAATACCTCTTTGAGATACTACCCCCTTCTCCCTCTTCACTCCAGGTGGATATGTATCTCCTCTGCTTTTCCTTGACTTTTAAGCATACAGTGTCTCCCTGTTGTTCTGAGAGGTATGACTGTCTCCCAACTAGTTACCTGAAACTAAACCCATAAAGTATCTTGGAAACTGCTCTTTCAAGAGGCACCACTGCCAACCTCTTCCTTTTTCTTTCCCCTCATTAATTTCTCATTAATTCTGCAAACAACTGTTGAGCACCTACAACCTACCAGGCAAAGTTACATTGAGTGTCTTCAATTTACGCACTAACTATAGGAGGTTGTCGGTTCCTGTTTATGAATTCTTAGTTTCTCTCTGTTTTCTATAACTTTTAATTTTTGAATAGATGTAAAAATAAAATAGCTATAATATTGACTTATAAAAATATCTTTCTCGCAGTGCAGTGTTAATTATTACTAATTACAGAGTAATTATTCTAAACTAAGCACTACCTAAAGGCTTTGCATGAATTGATCATATAGTTCTCCTAACAACACTAATGCATATCTTTTGTCATAATTTTGAAAAAGAAACAGATTTAGAGAAATTAGTTAATTCCTTATGGTCAAATTGTAAGAACCCAGTAAAAAACAAAAATCAAATTCAGAGAACTGTATTTTTAACTATCATGCAAAACTGATGGCTTTTTAGTTCTTGATTTTCCTGCTAGAGTTCAGTTAGTAGAGTTCAGAGAGAATTAAAAAAATATAATAATAATAATAACACATAATAATAATAATAATAAAGTTTAAAAAGCAAATTTCCACTTCTTTCCCACATGCAGTGAGGGGCATTGGGAGTGAAGTTTATTTAAGCCAACCATGTTTAGTTTTCTAAATTCAGTTTCAAAATTCAGATAATTAGTGAAATTAATACTTAGTTCTGACCATAGGTTGTAACCATCAGCTTTGATGGTGTTTTTGGTTTTAACTTTTTCTGTGTCCTAATGGGAGAGGATATATTGGGTTAGACAGAGAGATAGAAATATAGTTATGGGTACTCACACATAACCATATGCGTGTGTGTGTGTTATACTTATAAATCTCCCACTGCAGCCATTCGCCACATTGTCAATTAAGGTGCTCCAGTAGTTATGGACCCATTGTGGACTGGCACCCAGAGCGGCTTCATCCTGGATCCTCCTGCTAGTCAACTGGATTAAAGGGAGATTCCTTTGTACATACAAATGCCTGTAACACATTGCCAAGACAAATGGGAGTTGTCCTTATTCTAAATACAATTAAATCTCACAGAAACCATTTTTAAAGGGTTTTCATTTCTTTGATCATTTAAATTTTGTTTCCTAAAAATTGCAGAAACCATGGGAAATTCACAGCAGCCCCTTCAGCATGCATAGCAGATGGGAATCAGAAGCTTTAATAGATGCAGGAGGATAAAGTTGCCCCTCCCTAGTAGTAGACCTTTTATTTCAGGATAGACAGTGATCCAGGTTTAAAAATGACTTGTGGGTGATATATATAGGAAGTACAATATGTTCCAATTTGACAACAGGAACAGTACTTTTTTAGAAGAAAATATAATGCAGGGATTCACTCATATTCAATTATATATTTTTAAAAAGGCAGAGGGTTTCAGTGGTACAGTGATGAATTATTTCACCAATGGAAGATTTGGGGAAGGGCTATCTGACTGAATATTCAAGAAAGAACACGTGTCAACGGAGCCAAGCAAGTGATTTAACTCATGATTTTTTCCCCCACTGAATTTCCTGCCTGCTGGAATAAATTAATGCCTTATTTCAGCAATGGTTAGGATATTAAATCAATGGGATCTGTTTAATGGAACAATTAAGTGAACAAAAAGAGTAAAATCGCTGGTGGGGGTGTGTGAGTGAGGGGCTGGATGGCGTTCTCAGAATTAACTTTCAGATTCTCTAGGCCATTGCTTTTACCTGAGTGCCACTCCTCACTTAACTGATACAGTGGTGAGTTGGGGTCAAGCATCTAGGCATGCTAAGCATAAGCCTGGCTAAATGTAAGTATAGCCTGGAAAACTAATAAAAAATACCCATGCCAGGGCCCGTTCTGAGACCAATTTCAGCAGAAACTCTGTGTGGGGAGCATGTGGTGAATGGGTATTTCTAAAAGCCACTCTGTCCAGGGCAATGTTAATAAGTAACTTGGGTTCAGATCTGTTGCTGAACTGGATAGGAAGGTGGACCTTGGCTGCTGAAAGTTGTCTGTTCTTAAGCTCTATTTTCCTAAATCACAAGATAATCTCTTCTTAACTTTTCCCATTTATCAGGTTGCAAAAATAATAAAACATGCTTATAAATCTTACCAAACACCCCATTTTGTGAAATCATGGCAATTAATGTGTGAGTTCCTTTCTTCATTATCACAGTGAGGATATAACCTTCTGAAAGGCATCCTTGTTTATATCTAGATAAATGCTTGCTGAGATCTTGGCATTAAGATGATAAAGTTAAGCTTCTACTCTCTCTTAATAGGATTTAGAGAGAAATAGAAAGATTAATATCACAACTGAGATAGAGAGTAGAATTGACCTTTTGTATTAAATGAAGGGCAGCCTAAAAAAGTTGTTCAATCTTAAAACAAGTAAAATACTTCATAATCCAACCAACATCATTTCTTAGATCAGCTTTTACCAAGTGGCTTTTTAGAGGTTTCTTTTAAGTGAATATTTTATCATATTTCTTAAATTTGTGAAAGGCCATTAAAAGGACCCAAAAATGCCCAGTGTTAAATCTACACAGCAGGACCTAGCTACCTGGTTCAAAGAAATTAAGTTTATATCCACCATAAGCCAGATCTTTTTCTCTCTTTGAACTTTGAATTCGGTGTTGTGCTGTTCCCACTGACACCATAAATTAAAGGATAAAATGGTGACTTTCCACTCAGCTTCCCATAATGATGTATTCTTAGCTGAGCTTAGGTGAGAAATTTGAATGTTTCAGAAAACCAGATTGCTTTCTTTCCTGCCTCAGGGACCAAACTGGCACAACACAGGATCGTATATCATTCCAAAAAATTTGTACTTGCTTACAGTATTAGATTTTGTTTTAGCCTTTTATTTCTTCTCAACAGATTTTTCACAGCCACAATACTGGAGGCTGTTTCTGAAAACCGCTAATTTTTAAAAATAGACCAGTCAACCAAATTAGCAGGATGACTGAGGGAGAACTTTATTAGGGAGTGAACAGCCGTAAGGTCTCAATAAATCTTTTTAGTCATCTGAAAAAATGAAAAGCTTAGAGGGATGAAGGGGGTTGGGCATGATTGGCTTAGATTTATTTAAACAACCAAGAAAGGCAAATACATGATTTGGTATAAGTCGCTTTGAAATTTCATTTCCATAGACTATTTCTTGCCTGAGGGGCACAATCATTTTATGTGATACTATAGATTTAGCAACTAGATGTTCTATCTATTAGGTACTATTTATTTTAAAATACTTACCAGGCTTGCTCAACCTTTCCCTTATCTGTGAGCTTTCTAAACACCTGCATTATATATAGCTCATTACATTAAAGGGTTTTGGGTTTTTTTTTAAATGTTTTCCTTGCTAGTCTGAGTCCCTCCAGTGTAGGACTTATGTCTTTCCTTTATGCCTGGCATATGGTGGGTACTTGAAAAAACATTCATTCAATTGAAATCAGGGCTGCATTAATCTTTGAAAGTATAATTTTGCTTATTTTTTATGTGTATGACTTCCCTGATTATGAGATTTTCAAGAGCATAGACTGAGTCTAGTATTATAGTAGACACTCAGTAAATGCTTGTTTCTCACGAAATTGCATCATTATTTCAGTATATACTTAGAATTTTTAAACCAGCTTTTATGGGAAACATTTATAGGGTATTGTCAATTTATAGAATACTTCCAAAGTCAACTGCAGGAGACTGATCTTATTTGGAGTGTCAAGGGAGATTTCTTTGAAAAAGTGATATTTGAACCATGATCATAAAAACAGGTCGGCAAGAGTGGTGGAGGAGGATGTATATGTGTTGGGGGTAAGAAGGAACATATGAAATAGGGGCAAAAATATGTACAAAGGTCCTGAGGTAAATAGAAGGTTGACATTAAAGAAACTGATAAAAGGCAGTGTTGCTAGAGCACAAAGTAGGGAAGAGTAATGTTAAGCCAAAAAAAAAAAAAAGGTTAATAATAATACTTGCTTTTTAAAATCTTTCTGTTATGTAAATAAAGAGATAACTCTAAGAAAAGAGGTGGCCAGATAAGACACTACTGAAGCAGTCCAGGCAAGATAAAGTGGTGGCTTACATTTGGGCGTGATAATGGTGGTGATGTTGAGAAACCCAGTTCCTCAGACAAAGTCATAACATCAACAAGCCTTGCTAATGAATTGAATAAAGGGTGAAAAGAAAAGAAAATGATCAGGATGACTCCTGTTTCTGGCTTTGTAAACAGATGGATGGTTGTACTTTTCATTAAGGAACGAAACACAAGAGGAACGCAGGAGTGCAATATCCTGAAACTTGGTACATATTGACATTGACATGCTTCTGAACTTCAAGTGGTGATACCTGGAATACAGCTGATGCACTCCCCTAGAGATGAGTAGAGGACTGGGCTGGAAATATAGTCAGAGTCATTGTCACGAAAAACTGGTTTTGAGCTGAAGCCACACACTGGGCTGACTGGCCTGGGATGAAGTAGATGGGAAAGGAAAGGTGTGCCTCTTACTGAGCCTACACAATTCCAGCGTTTAACAGAAAAGGAAAAATGGTCAAGCATAGCAAATTGAGGAGATGGGTGTGGAGATATAGGAAGAAAACAAGAACAAAAAATTATGATGTTATAGGGAAAATAATACTACAATGCTGCAAGAAGGGAGGTGTGGTCAGCTGAGCAGAAGACCCAAAAACTTCAACTATATTTAATAACATGTTAGGATAGAGTGGATGGTGCTGATGAGAAAGTCACTATTGAATACCTCCCTATGCCTGTTCACTTCTCTGTATCCCATATAAAGTTGAAAACTTTTACATGTAAGAGGATTTTGTGTTATCTTGTTTAGGCTAGATTATGCACAGGGAATGAATGGAGTAACAGGGAAGCTGGAGTTTATAGAGAATAGAGCAGGCTTGAAATTATCTTTTCAGAGGGTGGGAGAAACAAAATGTGGAAGGACTACATGGCAATGATAGTCCAGCTGAGGTTAATAAATATACAATAATTGTAGTGGCACTAATTTTATGTGCATTGTTATCGTGTCTAGCGAGCCCAGCTGCACTCATGCAGGCCCGAGAAAGCAAATAGTTGGCTTCATCAGTGGTTGATAATTTGCATGATCAAAAAGTCAAAGCCATAGGGGCAAGAGACTTTTGGATATTGACATAAACTTATTGACATAATGATCCATCGAATTTAAGCTGGTTAAGAAGAAGATAAAAACATAAGCCTCCGACTTTGGCTCAGGTCATGATCTCATGGTTTGTAAATTTGAGCCCCGCTTCCGGCTCTGTGCTGACAACTCAAAGCCTGCTTCCGATTCTGTGGCTCCTTCTCTCTCTGTCCCTCCCCCACTCATATTCTGTTTCTCTCTGTCTCCATAATAAATAAACATAAAAAATTAAAAAAAAAAGAAGATAAAAACAGAAGGAAAGAGCAGGAGCAGCTAATGAATAAGGTAAGTTCTATGATAGTGATGTGAAGTTGCCTAATATGACAGGGTGAAAAAATGATCTTATGGGGAAACTTCAAAAGTCAGTCAAAGGAATAAAGAGAGGCCAATAACAGTGGCATCCAGGAAACCCAGATCACAATGAAGTCGAAAAATAATCATATAGGGAATACTTCAGCAATAAAAGTTATACTCTCAAAGATGATGCTTAAATTAGTGATTTCTGGAGGACACAGATCTTGGGGGGGTAAGTGTAGAGCACGGCTGTGCAACTGATTGCCCAAAGTGTAACACAGAATTTTATGGGAGGTGAGGAGGCCAAAATGAACACTAAGCTGTAGTAACTAAAGTATTATAGGATCATCATATGAACATGTGCCAATGATCATGGTACAGATGAGACTGCAGATGAAAATTAGAATAAGGACACTCAACAAATCTTAATTAAATGATCCACAATAGCAAAATAGTCAAATAGGGTAAGGGTAATTGGAAAATTGGTCATTATTTTTTGAATGTTCACTGGAGACTTTCTGGAATAATCCCAAATGGCTTTTCATCTAGGTGAAAATAGAATCATCTGTTTAAACTATTAAAAAACATAACTTAAGTTCTCTGTCTCTGGGACCATATTTTCTATATAAAGAAGCTATTAAAGTGAGTCTGTGTTAATATATTTTAAAGCATAGTACAATTCTCAATATGAAATTAAAAAATATGTATCAGTAATGATAAAGGATGAGAAATTTTCCAAACAGAGGTTTTTATTCTGTATTGTCTATTTCTTCTCTGGCAGAAGAGAATTATAACCTCATCATCAGATTTAGCACAAGAGGGAAAAATTGAACTTCAGTCTAATAGATTAACTTACTGTACATGTTCTGAAAAAAAAAAAGAGGAAATTGCCTTAGGAGATATCTGAAACATAATAAATCAGTTTGAGGAATAAAACAGTACTATATATTGTAATGTCAAAAAAACATCCTGGAAACATTGATTTGTCTAAGTCTTCTATAGGAAAAAGAAAAAGAAAAACTAGCCAGCCAATGTCAATCACCTAACATGAAGCATTTATTTAACATGTTCAGATTGGAAGTATCAACTACAGACAGTGTCATGAATGTCTTTTCCTATCAATTTGAAAAATTTTTTTCGTATTTTATTATAAACCATCATACAATGCTACTTCAGAATTCCAAGGATAACTTACATGAAAAGGGATCAATTGCTACTAATATATAATTTTGATATATTGTACATGACAGTTTGAAATTATTCCTTCTCTAGATATTTGTGTGTGTGCATATTTGTATATAGATGTTGGTGTGATCTCTTGGGTTGTGAGTTCAAGCCCTGCATCAGAACCTCCACTTTCAGCTCAGAGCCTGCTTGGATCCTTTCTCTATCTCCCTCTGCCCCTTCCCCCACTCACTCACTCTTTCTCTCTCAAAAATAAATAAGCATTAAAAATATGCAAGCAGAGACATATTTTTCCAGACAAATTAATCCAGAAAAAGTGATGGTTTATTTAGTACCTGATAATGCTTCTACTATTGGCTATTTTCCAATAGAAAAAATAATTTATCTAGGGGTCCTGGGGTGGCTTCATTACTTAAGGGTGCGACTCTTGATCTGCCCAGGTCATGATCTCAAATTTTGTGGAATTGGGCCCTGCATCAAGCTCTGTGCTGACAGCGTAGAACCTGCTTGGGATTTTCTCTCCCTATCTCTCAACCTTTCCCCTGCTCAAGCCTGTGCTCATGTTCTTGCTCTCTCTCCCCAAATAAATAAACATTTAAAACATAATTTATCTAAATGAAATATTAATGTTCGATGCCGTAGAAAGCTTAACCAAGAGTTAACCATATATATCACTTCAGAAATTCTTAAAAATTGTATTATGCTCAAATAGTACTTTACCATTTCATTGGATTGTTCAGCAGATTGCTGTTAATTAGCCACTACCAACTACATCAGTGTTGTGAATGTTGAATCTTCCTTTAAATATCTTACATCTTAAATAAACATTCTTCATAATTATAGTAATGGGAGGTTGGTGCTAGTAATCACAATTCCTGCTCTATCTGTATCATATCAAATTTCTTCCATAGGCAATTTTCATGAGTTTTCATTGGTTGGGATTTCACAGATTTAACAAAAAGCAAGGAGTTTAATATATGAATGCAGAACACATGATCTGGTGTAAAGGAATACTGGCAAAGCATCTGTAGAAGTTGTAGGTTTCAAAGGGTTGCTATTTTAGTGTGGCCTAAAGAATCTTAAAATAGAAGCTTTAGGAGGTCGGGCTGATATTCCATGATATTATTTTCTGCCAGGAAGCAAAACTGATGGAGTTTTCTGAGAACACTCACTGTGTGTAGAAAGCATTTTGAAATGTATTTCAAACACTACAGCTTCAGTGAATGCATTGTTTTAGAGAAGACTAGCATTGCAAAAAGGTTTGGTGACCACATGGATGGAGGCAGGGTGCAGAGCTCAGGCATAGAGCTATATGAGTCATATAATTATTTTAAGGCATAGAGGAGAACACCAGAAACTACAGAGAAAGAAACAATAGAGGAGACCAAGAGGGGTGGTACGGGGCATATATTATATGTAAATTTTTTTAAAGGAGTAAGAGGAGAGAACTTAGGTGAATCCAAATAAGAAAGTAAAGCCTTGGTAAAAGAATAACTGCATATTATAAAGTATAGCGGGATTCTTAAACTCTCTCTGCAATACATATGAAAAGGAAATGGTGCTTAACATCACTCATCATCAGGGAAATACAAATCAAAACCACAATGCGATACCACCTCACACCCGTCAGAATGGTTAACATTAACAACTCAGACAATGACAGATGTTGGAGAGGATGTGGAGAAAGAGGATCTCTTTTGCACTGCTGGTGGGAATGCAAACTGGTGCACCACTCTGGAAAACAGTATGGGAGTTCCTCAAAAAATTAAAAATAGAACAACCCAGCAATTGCATTACTAGGTATTTATCCAAGGGATACAGGTATGCTGATTCAAAGGGGCACATGCACCCCAATGTTTATAGCAGCACTATCAACGATAGCCAAAGTATGGAAAGAGCCCAGATGTCTATCAATGGATGAACGGATAAAGAAGAGGTGATACACACACATACACACACACACACACACACACACACACACACACTCACACACACTGGAGTATTACCTAGCAATCAAAAAGAATGAAATCTTGCCTTTTGCAACTACATAGATGGAACTAGAGGGTATTATGCTAAGTGAAGTTAGTCAGTCAGAGAAAGACAAATATCATATGACTTCACTCATATGAGGACTTTAAGACAGAACAGATGAACATAAAGGAAGGAAAGCAAAAATAATATAAAAACAGGGAGAGGGGCAAAACATAAGAGAACAAACATGGAGAACAAACATAGGGTTACTAGAGGGGTTGTGGGAGGGGGGATGGGCTAAATGGATAAGAGGTATTAAGCAATCTACTTCTGAAATCATTGTTGCACTGTATGTTAACCAACTTGGATGTAAATTTAAAAAAATAATAATAATTAAAATTTAAAAAAAAAGAAAAGGAAATGGTACATGAAACCTTAAAAACAAATGAACAAAAAAACCAGCAAGAGCAGAACTGAGAATAACTGAGTCAAAAAACAACCGTTATTGATTACCAAGAGAAAGAGATCTGGTATTAAAACTAAGCTCTTGTTGGGGCACCCGGGTGGCTTGGTCTGTTAAGTGTTGGACTTCAGCTCAGGTCATGATCCTGTGGTTCATGAGTTCGAGTCTTGCATTGGGCTCTGTGCTGACAGCTCAGAGCCTAGAGCCTGTTTCAGTTTCTGTGTCTTCCTCTCTCTCTGCCCCTCCCCAGCTCACTTGTGCGCACACACGCACGCTCTCTCTCTCTCTCTCTCTCTCTCTCTCTCAAAAATAAACATTAAAAAAATTAAAAATAAGCTCTTGCCAATTCAAGAAACCTGGATTTAGTTACTTATTTGTTGAGAATGTGTAACTTGTTAGTGATTCAATAATAAGCCGTAGCCTAAATAAGATTAAGTATTCATATGTCAATCCATTTTCACTTGTCTCATGATTGAGCAATCTAATTGAAACATTTCTTCTAAGATCCTTTAGGACCAGGTAGAGCATAAATAAAAAATAAAATATAGTATAATATTGTTAGAAGTAAAATATGTTAATCCAAATTTACCAAATAACTGTTTGGCTGCTACACAATACTCAGGCAGTGATAATTATGTCTATGTATATCTGTTCAAAAATGCAGTTAGTTACATGAGTTCCAAAAAGTCTGGCTAGGTAACTTAGGAGGCAACCAGTACAATCAGAGACAGGAATCACAAGGCCCAAGGACTGATACGTCATTTGCTACTTACTATTTCCATAACATTGGGAGAGATACTATATTTCTAATTTTTAATTTCTGTATCTACAAAATAGTAATTAATATAACCTGTACTATACAGAATACTTGAGTATATACTGTAAAATATTTGAAAAAATATTAAATGTAATTTTATTGCTAGCATATTTTCAAATACTTCCTAGGTGTCTTGGTACTCTTCTTCTTCTACAGGGTCTTTTCTTTGTATAGATTCCACTTAACTATTTTTTTCACACATATACACAGTCACCTCCAAAGAGTAGATCTGATCAGGCTCTCATTGCCTATTTTCCAATTTATTTTCCTATCTATTGATAGATAACTGTAGTTATAACAGAAATCTTTCTTATTTTTAACTTCTTTTATTATTGTTAAATTTGAAATATAAAGAATGTGTTAAAGTCACCAATATTTGTGTCTGAGGAAAAGTTAGGAAAAGTTCTTGAAAACAGGGATGGCAAAAAGGTAGGTAAAGCTAGTCAACATATATCCAGGTTTCAAGTAAAATAAAAGTCAAGAGATGTGTGCTTTTCCCTATGGATAGTGTCTTAACAATCTTCAAGGATAATGGGTAACTAAAAATTTGAATTAAAAAGTTCCATATATGGTAGCATCTAAAACATGAAATGCATCATAATAAACTTATCAAAATATGCTCAAGATATTTACATTGCAAAATACAGAATACTGCCAACAGAAAGTAAAAATGATATAAATAAGTTAGGGTATACCATGTTCATGAGTTGGAAAACACAGTATTATGAAGATGCCAATATTCCCTAAATTGATATATATATTTAAGGCAATATCAAAACTTCAGAAGTAATTTTCATAGAAAATGATAGACTTTATCTAAAATTTACATGGAAATACAAAGGGCCTATAATAGGCAAAATTGTTTTAATGAACATTTTGAAAGAACTGCATTATTTCATTTAAAGATATAGTATGAAAAACAGCACAATGATAGAATAAATACAGGCATATACATTAATGGAACCGAATAGGGAGTATAAAAATGGACGGATAAACATTTAGTCTGATGATTTTCAACAAAGGGCAAAGATTATTCAATGAGAAAGGGTGGTATTTCCAACAAACAGCACTAGTACAGCCAGACATCTATATTCAAATAAATAAACCTCGACTGTTTACTTGATGCTGTATAAAAATAGCTAGAAATGGGGGCACCTGGGTGGCTCAGTTGGTTAAGTATCTGACTTGATGCTTTAGCATCAAGCATTTAGGCTCAGCTCATGATCTCAGAGTTTGTGAGATCAAGGCCCACATTGGGCTCAGTGCTGACAGCTCAGAGTTTGTTTTGAAATCTCTCCCCCTCGCTCTGTCCCTTCCTTCCATGCTTTCTCTCTCAAAATAAATAAATAAACTTAAAAGAAAATTAGGAATGGATATTAACCATAAAAGCCCAGCGCATAAAATTTCTAGAAAAAAGATGACATCTATGAGAATTCATGTTAGGCAACTATTTCTAAAATAGGACAAAAAGCAAAAGTTTTTATTTTTTTTAATTAAAAAAAATTTTAAGTTTTTATTTATGTATGAGAGAGAGAGCATGAGCTGGGGAGGGGCAGAGAGAGAGCCACACACACACAGAATCCAAAGCAAAGTCCATGCTCCAAGCTGTTAGCACAGACCCCAATAAACTGTAAGATCACGACCTGAGCTGAAGTTGGACACACAACTGACTGAGCCACTCAGGTGCCCCAAAAAGCAAAAGATTTTAAAGAAATAATGATAAACTGTATGATCAAAATCTTAAAACTTTGCTCTTAGAAAGATTATTAAGGAAACAAAAAGGCAAGCACATACTGGGAGAAAATATTTCCATGGCATATATATGGTGAACAAAACAAAAAAACAAGACAACAAAAAAAATCTTGTTTCTAGATTATATAAAGAACTCTTACAACTAAATACCTAGAAGACAAATTTATGGGTAAAGATTTGAATGTCATTTTACAAAATATAATATACATAACAAACTAAACCAAAAACCAAACAATGTTGAAAAGATGCTTAAAATGTCGAGTCTTTATGGAGATGAAAATTAAAGCCACAGTGAAACACTACTCACACCCATTAGAAAAATCAAATCACAAAGGCTGGCAATGCCAAGTTTGGTTAAGGATAACTATGTTATAGCAACTGGATCTCTCATACACTGTTGGTAGATATGTAAAATGGCAATAAAATATTGGGAAAGCAGGTTGACAGCATCTCATGCAGTTAAACATATATTTATCAAATCCAGCAATCCTAAACCTAGATATTTTGTGAATATATCCACAAAAACACATGTTCATAGCAGTATAGTATGTTAGTATTGGCAGTCCAATGTCTATCAGCTGGTGAATGGATAAACTGTGGAATATCCATTCAGTGGGAACAAACTGTTGACACAACAGAATGAATAAATGTTAAAAACATTATTCTAAGTTGAAGAAGGCAAACACAGATGATTACATACTATATGATTCTATTTATATGAAATTCCAGAAAATTCTATAACGATAGAAAGCCAGTCAGTGGTCACCTGGGTGTGGGTTTGTTGGAAGGCACACAAAGGACTTTGGAAGATGATACAAATGCTCTCTATCATAACTGTGGTTGTAGTTAAAAGACTATATACATTTGTAAAATCTCAACAAATGAATAGATTTTACTGTTTGTAAATTGTACCTCAGTAAAGTTGATTTTTTCAAATCGACACAGCAGGATATAGAGCCGGAGGAACAATTATAACAAGTTCTAGTCTCAGCCACCAGAAGAACTAATTAACTCCAGATTAGTAACTGCTTTAAAACTTTTAAAATTAAACATAATTGGAAATTACATTTATTGAACACCTACTAAAACCTGGTAGTGTATAACTGTTTATGTTATCATAAATTTTAAAAATTTTTATTCATTTGTTTTTAGCCTTTTTATGTCATGGCACTGATAGGAAATAATAATATTTTTATATTCCAATGGGGTGAATGGATAAGGCCACTCAAGCTAATTGTAACAGGCTTGTGGACTGTGGACACCCTAATCCCCACACGGATTAGCCCTAAGGTTTGGGAGTTCCTACCTCAGCAGATCTGTACCAATGACTACCACACACTGTTGGGACAAGAATTGTTTAATATAATTCATCACAGGTTGCTTTTGTTTTTGTTTCAATTTTTCTTAATGTTTATTTTTGAGTCAGAAAGAGGGTGAGAGAGAGAGAGAGACAGAGTACAAGTGGGGGAAAGGCAGAGAGAGAGGGAGACACAGAATCTGAAAGAGGTTCCAGGCTCTGAGCTGTCAGCACAGAGCCTGACACAGGGTTCAAACTTGGGAACGGTGAGATCATGACCTGAGCTGAAGAAGTCAGACTTAACCAACTGAGTTACCCAGGTGCCCCCACCACGGGCTGCTTTAAAGCATTACTTATACTGTCTTATCATCCATATTACCCCATGAGTTATCTATTATTTTCTAAGATATTTCACATGAGAAAACAGGGACTCATAGAGGTTAATATCTTGTCTCAAGTCCCTTCCCAAGAGTGAGGCCATACTATAAATCCAACATTTCATTCCACTCTGTCACAGCACTTCCCAGCAGCAATATGTCTTCTAAATTGGAGTAAGTCATGTATATTGCCTCAGTCTTGATTAAAATATGTAGCAATAATTCTCAGACATATGTAGAAAAAGGAGCAGAAGCATTTGCTCTTAGCATGGTTTTCCAGGCTTTTCCCCTCTCAGGAAACATGTATCAGATGGATC
The DNA here is from genome assembly GCF_006229205.1 of Suricata suricatta. Lineage (NCBI taxonomy): Eukaryota > Metazoa > Chordata > Mammalia > Carnivora > Herpestidae > Suricata > Suricata suricatta. The sequence continues at coordinate 29,650,992 of NC_043701.1, forward strand.
AAGTAGTTCTGACATATCATTGTCTTCCTCCCCCCATCCCCCAACACTTTCTTGCTTTTGTGGTTTGGGCTCAGGTCATGTGATTTAAAGAATCCAGCTAGTGTACATTACAGGCAAGAGTTAGAAAGAGGGAGGGAGGCAAAGCATGAGAGACTCTTGAATACTGAAATAAACTGAGGGCTGAAGGAGGAGTGGGAAGGGGATGAGGGGTGATGGTCAAGGAGGAGGGCACTTGTGGGGAAGGGCACTGAGTGTTACATGGAAACCAACTTGACAATAAACTACAAATAAAAAATAAAAATAAAAAAATAAAAAGCTTTGTGAGGGAAAAAAAGGCAATGTGCTTTGTGGACAGCAATCTTCAAGTATGTATTAAGGTATTATGTGGGAAAACAAACCCATAAAATAATGTCAATAAGAGAATAAGAGGGCAGTCTCTATATGATTGTGCTCCGCAGTGAACAAGGACACCAAAGTTTGTATGTGTGCTCTGGCTAGGGGCAATGGTCACGACTAACGTGAAGAAATGAGAAAGTCCCATTTTGAGTTGAACAATGATAGGGTATATACAACGATTTCATTTTTTTAATGTTTATTTATTTTTGAGAGAGAGAGAAAGAGGCAGAGTGTAAGCAGAGGGAGAGGGAGACACAGAATGTGAAGCAGGCTTCAGGCTCTGAGCTGTTAGCACAAGAGGCTGATGCAGGACTTGAACCCATGAACCACAATATCATTACCTGAGCCTAAGTCAGATGCTTTACTGAGTGACCCAAGGGTCCTTATAAAACAATTTCTAATAACACATTCGGATAATGCTAATCTTGATATCTTTTTGTTGTATATTCATCATTTTCCCCAGATTATGTCCTTAGTGATCCTTCTATTTTCACTATATGGTCTGTGTAAGTGTTCTGATCATTCTTCATGTCTGTACATGTTGTATTATGACATAGCAGTGGGTTGCAAACCTTTACTTCTAGATCAGATCTCTCTCCTGGGTTCCAGATATATGTCTGAGTATCTTTGAGATAGATCCCTTTGTATGTACCTTTGGGATCTCAAACCCCAAATCACCCCAGTTTGATTTCACTATTTGTCTTCTTGCACTATTCCTACCCCTGACTCCATTCTGCCCTTATTTTGTTCCCTAAATTGATTAGTGGTGTTGCTTTCCACTCAATTTCCATCTGTCCTCAACTCCTTTTTATCACTTCTACCATCCAGAATTGAGAATATTTCTTTTTTGTCTGTTTATTTTTGAGACAGAGAAAGAGAGAGAGAGAGCACAAGCAGGGGAGGGTCAGAGAGAGAGGGAGACGCAGAATCCAAAGCAGGCTCCAGGCTCTGAGCTGTCAGCACAGAGCCCGACCCAGGGCTTGAACCCACGAAACACGAGCTCATGACCTGAGCTGAAGTGGATGCTTATCCCATGGAGCCACCCAGGAACAACTGAGCAACCTGAGGACTATATTTCTGAAATATTTTTGAACTAGACATTTTTGTCCATTTCTGCTGCCACTGTCTTGGTTCAGGTCTCCATTTCTTAAATGACAGGTTATAGGAGCCTCTTGGATTGTCACTGGGATGACCTTTCAAAACTTTAAATCTGGATTTGACCACTTTCTTCCTGTAATTCCTGTAACCTTTTCTTGGCCTCCCATTACCTACACAATAAAAAATCTACACATACTGAAAACTCTCCAGTATGACTCTCCAGCTTCATCTTTTATCTCTTATGTCTTCATATAGTGCCCTTCAATAACATCAAATTACTTAAAATTTCTAGAATACACAAAGGTGTTTCATATACCTGTGCTTCTATCAATGTGGTCCTTTCTCCTGGAATGCCTTAGTCCTTATGCTTCTTTCTTTACCTTTGACTTCATGAACTTCTATCTTTCCTCCCAAAGGTAGTTTGGACATCACTACTCTGCAATGCTCTTATTTTATATGATAACTATATATATATTTACGTAGGGCTTATTATGTACCAAGTACTGTCTAAATACTTTATATGCATTTGCAGTTAATCTTCAGAGTAGCTACCTGAAGTTGGTTATTACTTTCCCCATTTTACAGATGAAAAAATTTAGCCACAGCATGGGCAAGTACTTTATCCAAGAACACATAGCTGGTTAGTAGTGAATCCAGAATTTAAAGCCTAGTGATTTCTTTCAATCCAAAGTCCATGTGCATAAACTCCACAGTCTTGCTTTTGCACTATTTTTTGGATGTTTATGAATACACTCTGATCTCATGAAGATAATGTCTATTTGTAATTTATCTCTGTATTCCTATGCTTTTAGCTAGTTTTGGTGTATAGTAGAGTTGAATAAACTTTGAGTTAATCAAACATTTGTTTCCTTCCTATTCAACGGCGATCAACACTGGTGTTTCCTAAAATTTGTTCCATGTACATTTATGCTGTAGGATGATCCACGGAACAAGAATTTCACAACCAAATTAACTTAGGAACTCACCTAGCCTTTATCCTCACCTTGGGATTTTATGATGCATATTAATAGATTAAGGGCTCTATGAAGATTTAGTATAAGGAAAATTTTGCTTTCTCTAAATTAAGAGTTTCCCATATTTACTGAGCTTCCAAATTTCACTCCCATCTTTACCCACCCTCAGGTGTAGCTATCATATCTGCTGGAACTTTCTGAAGTTTTGAAGACTGGGTTCTGGGAAATACTGCTTTTAAAGAATAAAGTCAAAATCACTTAGCCATACATTCAAAAGCCATTATACCCTGACTCTGAGTGGATTTTCTAGTCATTCTACTCCCTACAGATACCCCTCATATATTCATACTCAGCCTTAGCTCTGGGCATTTCTTGAGCTTAGAATGACTCTCTGGCCCTAACTCCAGTCTTCATTACTTGGCTCAGTTCTTATCATTGGATTAATATGTAGCTCATCTATGCAGCGAAGTAATCTTCACTATATAATCTTTTTTTAGTAACTATTGCCTAACCCATTAATTTTGTTATTAATAATGTACTACTTTGTCTATATTTCTAGTTTTGATTAGAAAGATATTTAAATTTTTAGCATGCATATATTTTGGCTTCAAAATAAAGTCTATAAACTCTTTAACCCAGCCCTGAATTCTCTCCCTGTTCACTCAGTGTGATACATATAAGCAGGAGCATCATAAATGGCCGATCTTTTGCTATTGCTTCTAAACCAGCAGAAAGGATTTGCTAAAATCATACGCTTTATCATATATTTATTCAGCGAAAGAGAATTTCAAATGATGGGAGTTTACATATTTTATGTTGTACAAACTAAGTTGATTTTGAGATTCCTAGAAGAAATAATGTATATCTTAAAGATATCACTTTGAATTTTATTTGAAATGATTATCCTTTAGTAGGGAAATAGAAGTATATTCAAAAAGTAAAAGTAAATTTCATCTATTATGATTAACTATTGATGCAATAGTTACTTCACCAGAAACCTTAAACCTCTCTGGTCCACTGGAGAGAAAACAAAATACATTAAAATATTTTCTCTGTGATTAGAACTGAATTCTAACATAGCTCCTTTCTACCTCCTCCACAAGACAAATGTACCTACCAGAAAGCACATAACTGAAAAATGAAAGCTATAAACACACAAATTTTCCTTCATTTTTATCACTAACCAATACCTAGCATACCATGACAGAAACCAATAAACATGCAATGAAATTGATAGTCTCACTAGCATATGGTATTTTCCTAGGAACTTTCCAGATGTCTAAACCACTACCTTGAAAAGTACTGAAAACTCCTACTTCTATTCTACATTTAATATGTGTCATGATTCTGCCTTAAGAAAGAAAATTAGTCATATGGTGACAAGTAGTTCAGTAACTACCTGAAAAATCAGATGGCTTTTTAAAAAATCTGGTCTCTTAATTTTGATTCTGAGGTGACATTTATTGTTACAAATCTGGCAGCTATAACCTAATAATGGTATGCATGTGAATGATATATTGTGGTGCTTATTTACCCATTTTTCCTTGAAATGTTTATGTAAATATTATGGAAATGTGCTATTTCCTTAATCTCACATAAAAATTATGCTGTATATTTGGTAAGTCAACAGAACAAGATGTCATCTTTCAGTGAGATGTGTTTTCCATCACTCTCTCTTATTTCTAAACCTTAGCTGTACCTGTATCAATTCACACCACTCCGTAAATCTGGACCTGCCCAAGGATCAGTCACTCTTGAAGAAATGTCAAGAGAAGACATTAGGGACTCACCTGGGATTCACCATGCTAGGTATCTGGGGCCACAGGCTTTGTAAAGTTGCCCTGAGGTAGCACATGGGAAATGTGAACTTCAAAATTGAAAATAACAAATGATATACCGGACTCATTTTTACACAATCTTTATTACTTGCTTTGGCCTTTAAAATACAAAAGCTTTACTAGGTATTTTTATTTCTGGTCCTTTTGAAAAATACGGATGTTTTGCTTTCTCAAGACGATTTATGAAATTTAGAAAGAGGTATTTAAATTAGAAAGCCAGAAGCTCTTCTCCAAAAGCTTTTTTAACTGCATCTTTTTGACTGCAAGTAAACAACATTCAGATGTTATCAAGTTCATTACCAAGGGGGTTTTCTATACAATCAAATATATACTGGGGGTGAATGCGTCCACCTGCATAGAGTTAAAACATTATCTCATCTTTACACATAAAGAATGAAATTCCTGATTGTATCTGCAGTTCCTATCACTATGCTTGGCATCTGTTACTTGCTCATCCAATGTTTTTGAGTAAGAAGGAAGGGACAGAAGAGAGAAAGAAAGGAGGGGGATATAAGAGAGGAAACAATCACAAAGGGTCCTGAGGAAATCAATGCTAATAAAAAAAAGAATCCTAGAATCCTTTTCCTATACCACATATGTCAAAAATGAAACCAAGAGAGGTTAAGAGTAACACAAATTCTGATTGGCTGAGCTCAGTCTAGAACCACCTCATCAGATATGGCTTCCCTAGGATCTAAGGATTGACAGGGAACAACTATTTCTTCCCATTCAATGTATTAGCACACTTTTTCTTTCTTTTCTTTTTACCCTACAAAGTCTATGAATTTTTCTCATGTTCCTTGCTTTACACTATTTCCTCATCTTTAAAACATGTTTAGAAAATTCAACAAGCTATAAACAGTTTTTTTTATTAAGAGATGTGACAAATGTAGAGATATTCAGTGTTTGCTGTATTCTACCAGGAACATTATAAAGGTTAGAAAACTGACGTGTACTAATAAGACCCATGGCACTAATGAGAGGCTCCGGTGCCATCTAGTATCTTAAAATCCTCCTCAGGGTTCATTACTATGCCATGTTGAGCATGTCATTTTTAGTAAATTCAAGAGTGACTCATTCCTGGCTGACAGGTAACTGCAGATACTGTTATATTACCTCTGAAGCTCTGTCAGTGAACTTGTCAGAAAATACAGCAGAGCATTCTTATAAGGAAAACATAAAGGTCCCAACGTTGCAGTTTTTGTCTTAATATATTGAAATTTCCTGTATGCTCTGCTGAAATAAGTAATAACCAGGGTCTGAACAAACATGCGTTACAGAAAAAAAATCCTCTTTGTAGCTTCACACAAAGATTACCTTTCCTTTTTTATCTTGCAAGTTGATATTTTTACTTTCATTTCAATGATATGCAAAAACATCTTAGAGACTCTTGTGAAAAGGTCTTGATATTTTTATTTGTTTATTGGTAGAAGAAAAATTAACTTTCTATTTTTCTTGACAGAAAATAGTCATTGTTCATATCTGCACAAAACTGCTTCTAAAATGTCCCTTTGGTAAATAAAATCTGCAATGTAAGTGTTGACATGTAATTATTTAAGTGTATACTGATATGTAAAAGAAGATATGATATTATTTTATATTGGTTTCAAAAAATTAAACTTCTGCATATGGTAGTTTTCCATCACAAATCTTCCTTAAAAATAATTTATTCCATGTTAGTGACCAGATAATTTGGGTAAATTTCTGAACTAATCTGTGGCTGTAACTTCTTGAGACATCTCCTTACCTAGAAGCTAGAAGTATCCTCTACACACCCATGGCCACAAATCTCTCTCACAAGGACTTGAAATTGGGATTCAGATATTACAGTTCAGTTTGGGTTAATCTCTGGAAGGAAAAGCTTATAAACTCTTGGGTGTTTGGCTCAGCCATCTTGCCATATGAACAAAGCATTAGATAAAGCCAGTGGGTAAATGGAAAGAGTCCTGGAAAATATGAAAGATACAGAGATTCAAGACAGATGCACACCATCCCCTGAGCCCTGAGGTCCTGACCACTTCCCAGTTTCTGCAAACAATCACAATGCCATTCTGCATGCCTTGATTTTCTGAGACAGTTTATTTTTAATCAAAATTACCCCTCCCCTCCCCCCCTTTGAGGTTCGCATTGCTTTTCTACTTCAGCTTTCTCAAATTAGTTTGTTACTTATAAATAAAGTCTTATTGGGTATTCAGGCCTCAATTTTATGCATGGTGATGTGAATGTTTACATGTGAAATAAGAATGAGTACCAATTAAGTTTTTGTTGTTATTGTTGTTTTTAAACAAATTTGATTGCTAGAACTATGAGGATCCACTAGAATGGGACAGATTACAGATTAGCAGGAGGAAGTAACTATGGGTATCCAATAGGTTAGGCCTATCAGGGAGGAGGTCTCCCTAGGTCAGTGTATAAAATCATGCAATGTAGAATACTTATTCAGGGAGGTTTTACACACAGCTGGTTCATGAAAAGAGAGGAAAAGGGAGGATATTCTGCAGTGTCATAGCAGAGATCCTACCATGGAGATTAAGGTCTAGGGAAAACATAGTATTTAAATTTGGGGCTGCTCTGAGCTGACTTTTGGATACAATGCAGGTACTTTGACAGGGGCCATTAAAGCAAACCACGCTACTCAAAGTGGGTTATAAAATGGAGTCTTAGTTGCAAGGAAAAATTTAAGTTCTCATGTACTGTAACCCATTGGTTCCCGATCAGAAGTGACTTTGCCCCCCTGGAAACCATTTGGTGATATCTGAAAATATCGGTCGTTTCAATTGGAGTAGGCGTTTGTTAGTGACACCCAGTGGGCAGAGCCCATGGATACTTCTAAACATCCTGAACTTCACAGGACTGCCCTGTACAATAAAGAAACATTTGGTCCAAATGTCAATAATGCCAAGGTTGAGAATCTCTGCTTAACCAGTAAATTCACTTCAGAGTGAATCTCCAAACTCCATGGGTCTCATCATTGGGAATAAATTAGTTTCAGATTAATGAAGACAGGTTGTGGAAAGAGGAGCTTATCTTTGATTGAGTCAAGGTCAACTTTCCAACTGGCACATCCAGTCACTGTAGTTATTTTTATATATTATATTCTTAGCACGCATCTAGCCTACATATGTGGCACCCAGCCTAACTGTACTTCAGTAGCCTCAGAAGGTTTTCAGGACAATGTTCCTTGAAGGCTTAAAGCAATTTTTCCATGACATATGAAGACAAAATATAGGCTAGGCACCAGATCTGTGTAATTGTATAGCATGGCAGACGGACTAAGATAGGAGCACCATATATTCATTACACCAAAAATATCAGAGTAAAAAAAACTTGTGGGACTTCTAATTTGTTATCTAATAACATGTGAAAAGTGAATATAAACTGAAATCAGGAGATGGATCTATATAATTTCCCTTTTAAAAGGAAATGCAGGAAAACATTGCTATGTCAGTATAGAAGTATTTTATCTACCCTGTCTCTGCATTAGGCCTCAGACTGGGTAGCTATTTATACTTCCCAACAATTATGAATGAGGCAAAGTTACAGAGGAGCACACTTCCACACATTCACCCACATATGGGAATTCAGCAATGTTTTGGACTGACTCTCTATGAAACATCGTAAGAATGCCTCTGTCTTTGACTCTAGTATTAACTGTTTTAGTTTCCTAAAATTACCAAATTACCAAAACTTAGTGCCTTAAAAAAACCCACCAATTTATCATCTCACACTTTTGAGGGTCAGAAATCTGAAGTGAGTGTCACTGGGCTGCATTCCTTCCTGGGGCTCCAGGGGAGAACCTGTCATCTTTTGCTTTCCAGCTTCTAGAGGCTTCTCATAATCCATGACCCTCTTCTATTCCCAAAACCAGCAACAATTTGAGTCCTTCTCAGGATTCCATCTCTCTGGTTCGGACTCTCTGCCTCCCCTTTCCCATGTAAGGACCCTTGGTCCAACAGAATAATACAGATAATCTGCTCATCTTAAGATCTTCTCTTTCCCATGAAACATAACCGATTCACAAATCCTGGAGACTGGAATATAGACATCTTTAGGGAACATTCTTCTTTGTACCACAGTCTCTAAAAGAGCATTTTACAAATAAGTAAATACAGCTTATTAAGCTGTATTAGTCACAGAATTGAAATTTGGCATTTGAAAGGGAATAATTACATTAGACAATTAAACAAAGATTGTAAGCAAAAACTTGAGGCTTTAGAAGAGTTTCATGAATCTTGTAGAAGATTTGTTTCTTAATAGAATCTATCTCCTGGAATATTCACAAAACAATTGAAATTGTAATTTAGGAATGAAGGAAGCTCATGATAACATTACAGTATCAAATAACTATTAATTTTATTGTTATCATAAGATCAAGTATGGGATTTCTAATTTTATTTATCTTTGATATGTTGAAAAATGCTCCCTACACTCCAGCTTGCCACCCTTAAGAATGCAATTCTCTATCAAAAGCTGCAAAAGGTAAAAATAGTCCTTCTTCCTATACTGGGAACAAAACCAAAGCAAGTGTACTAAAGGAGCAGGTGAATACTGCAATATTCAGTTGATCCTTCGTACAGGCAATGAAGAATTCTGAGATGACATTTCAAAGATATGTACAAACTCAGGATCATTGATATCAATAATAAAGTTGATAGTTTTCTATAAGTTGAAGTTACCCCTTGGAAGAAGCATGCCTTAGCCTTTGATCCACGCATTACTTTAGTAGTAATTTAGCAGAAAGTGCACAAAAAAGCACCTAAATGCTTCATGCATATTTAGGAGAAAAATTAAAAATGACATAAGAAGTAGGTCAATAATGCATTTTTTCTATGAAAGCAAGGAATTTCCAACATATCGATGCTATATTGACATTTTCATTTTGAAAATATCACAGACACTAATGCACATAACAATGCCTCTGAATAGATTAAAAACACACTCAATTTATTTCTCTTAAGGAGTCTGAGAAATAAATAGTGCATTTTAAAATGCTTATAACCTAACATAACAAAATGATAATTAGGAATAAAATGCATACTTTATCGATGAAAAGGATTTTCTTATATTCACAATACCTAGTTATTCTAGAAAACAAATATCAAAAAACCAAAAACAAGTAAACAAATCTTCTCTGAGGTACAAAGAGTTCATGAATTTAAATAACAACTTAAAATTACAAGACAGGTGATACTATATGGTAAAAATAATGGTAAAGTCAGTTTTATAAAAATAGGGAATGTCGGATGGGCATTACTGAAAAATAAATGCAATATATCTGATCGATGTATCCGTATATATATAGGTGTGTGTGTGTGTGTGTGTGTGTGTGTGTGTGTGTGTGTGTGTGTCTATCCCTGGTCTGAGCAAATGTGCTTTGAGGTTTTGGAAGGCTAAAAGCATGCCTATATTTCTTACCTCCCACACAATGCCACACAGCTACTCGATCTCAGTAAGCAACATGGTTTTCTGTTGACTGCATTCCCTGGTACTGAACACTGACATCACCAGGTATAATACCGCGATTAAAGGACAAAGAACTCCAACACAAATTTTTAAACTACAAATCCACTGTTATCTGAGTTAGGCATATTCTATATTTCAAGTAACGCTTCCCAACTTTATTCGCTACACTCAACTAATTGAACACTGTGGGCCTTGAGGAGTAAGCACTGGTTCCAGGACTCAACAATAATATCATAAGAAGATTTTACAAAGCACTTCAATGAGATTATAACCTCATCTCCTGCAAGCTCATTGGTCTAATAATCTAAAATATCTACATTATATAAATAAACTCTTTGGCAAAAATAATGTACATAAAATTTTCAATTGTATTTTAAGTCCCTGGGAGCATTAAAAAAAGTGCTGGGGTTTATTTATCAAAGTTTCCCCGGTTAAGCAACAAAATGAATCATCTTTGGATGGAAGTGAACGATTTCACTCTCAGGTATGGCAGCATGTGACTAATAGCTTTAAAATAGCAGCCAGCTTTGCAATAACCAAAGAAAGAAATTACTGCAGTATTAATCCACATAATGTAGCTGATTTGATATGGCCTACTCCAATATCTCTCACATCTTAACATAAAATCCACCATACCTTGTTACAATCGAGGGGGAAAATAATCAAATGAACCCTCAGTAGACAGAAAATAAACACTCATGGTTCTCGAAAGCTGGACTGCGTTAGGTTGCTGAGATCACCAGGCTGTGCTTGCTGCTCCTTGCTTTCTGTGTTGTAGCAGCATCCATTTTGTGGGGATGGGATGCACTCCAGAAGCTTCCTTAATTTAGCTCCTTTCATCTGAAGATTTCAAAAGCTTTGCTGATGGCTATTATTTACAGTCGCTGAATAAATGGGAGCACTGAGCCAATGGGAGGCTATAACCATTCTATAAATGAATTACAAAGCAGTAGAATCTTGTTAAAACAAGTCAGGATGTAAAATGTCTTGGGCTTTCTGCTCTATTCTGAACCTATCTTCCATTTTTTTAAAGCAACTTTCCCAATTTTTTTTTTTACCTTTTCTCTACATCCTTAGATGACTAACGGCCTTGCTTACTTATTCAGACACAGAGTCACAGGACCCTAATTATCTTAGAAATCTAGGCCTGCTGGTGTGCTACCTATGTGGGTATACAGAAAAAGGCGGGAGGGGTGTATATGACACTATAACATGCAATTTGAATATGCCTTAGGGTATAAATTGTACAAAGAGGGAAATAAAGAAGAGAACAATAAGTCTTTAGATTGAAAATTGACAGAAAAGGGAATAAAGGAAATCATTATTATGGTTAGAGAGTTAGAATATCTAAAACAGCAAGTCTATGGCAAAATAATTTTGGACAGAAGGCTACTAAGAGACTGATAAGAAGAGGAGATAAGTGCAAAAGGCAGAATGTGTGGTTAAAGATGGAAACTGGGAACATGACTCCTTCTAAGTACAGTAACATTTTTCATTAATGAAATATCTATGAAGGCTTTTGGAAGTCATGGCTCCCACAACCAGGCCAACCGTTTACATCCCCTAAAAAGCATTCATAAATCAACCCCCATTGTGTGTTTCCTGAGAAACTGATTATTTGATCTTGCTTTAAACAATCTAAACAAGAGTTTTCAAAGAATATGAAAGCGTAAATGCTTTAGAAGACCTAAACTTCCACCATGGCCAGTACCTAAAGAAGCAAATCTACTCTGGGAACAGAACATACTTTGCTAGTTCCCATCCACTGACACTGAGAAAGTCAGCTTTATCTTTTAAGTTTACTTATTTAAGAGAGAGAGAAAGTGCACGTGCATGTGGGAGAGCACATAGGAGGAGTAGAGGGAGACAGGGAGAGAATCCCAAGCAGGCTCTGTACTCTCAGCACAGAGACTGACGTGGGGTTCGAACTCATGAACTGCTAGATTATGACCGGAGCAGAAATCAAGAGTCAGATGACACATAACCAACTGAGCCACACAGGGGCACTGAGAAAGTCAATTTAAAATGGGAATTGAAGAAGTAAAGGGTCTGTCCAGGTATTGGAGGTCACACTCATGCCTGTTTTCTGCTATCAATGTGCCTGCATGGCCTGTATTTTGAGATGCTATTCCGTTACTGGTGTGGATTTTGCTCCCTGCTTTTTTCTTGGTTTGAACTTTTGGCTAGTGACCCTAGTGAGCCCAGCTGGAACCCCACAGCCTTTATCTGATCCTTAGGTTGTCTCATAGTCTACCTACATTGCTAAGTTTGTCCTTCTATTAATATTGACCTCAGGAATCTAACAGGCACAGAATCCGAGGAAGTTTCAGTAAAGCTTTCACCAGCGGTAGGTCTCAGGCTTTCTCTTACACAGCCTCCCTCCTCAATCACTCTGACTCTGTCAATCCCGAACCAGTGAACAAAGGCTTAGTGATTTTGAAGAGGTTTAGTTCAATCAAGAAGAATTCTTAATAACATTGATGATACTCTATTCATGTTTTTGAAGAATGATCTTTACCCCTGAATCAGAACACTGATGGCCTTGTTGAGATGCACATTGTCAGGTTGCATAACCTATTGGGTTAGAATCTATGTGTGCAGTAGTAAGGATCTGCATTTTAAAACTAAGTTCTAGAAGGTAATCATCATGCCCATTCAAGTTTGAAAATCATTGAGAAACACAGGGGCCATTTAATTAAATAATTATTTACTTCATTGATTGATTCCATAAACAATTTATCCCCTTACATGTGCTACTCAATAGGCTCTGGGAGCATAGAGATGGTTTGAAAAAATTGTATTTTGTTCTATTTTTTTAATGTTTATTTATTTTGAGAGACAGAGCAGGAGCAGGGGAGAGGCAGAGACAGAGAGAAAGAATCCCAAGCAGGGTCTGCGCTAAAAGTGCAGACCTGGATGCAGGGCTCAAATGCGTGAACCATGAGATCATGACCGGAGTCAAAACCTAGTGTCGGATGCTCTAGTGACTGAGTCCCAGGATGTATTTCATTCTGATAGGAAAGACAGACAAGTCAATAGACGATTGAAATAAGGCCTGACAGGTGCTGTGATAAATAAACACAGGGCCCTCGAAGCACATGGAAGGGTGGCCCCACCTATTTGTGGTAAATCTGGAGAGTTGTTGTCTGACAGCTGTGTGCATGGATGACAGGAGTTTGCTTTACTGAAGTGTCAGTCGGTTGCTGTGTGCTTTATAAAATGTTTATTTTTCTCCCAATAAGCCCACAGTGTTCTTCCTTATTATATAGCCCTTTTATATTTAGATATTTTAAAATAACATACTGTTTGATATTCAAAATATTATATTTGATATTGAAAATTGTTGTGTTCTCAGGAAATGTAAAAAATATCAAAACAGAAGAGTTATGACTTAAATACTTTGACCTCTATTTTTGCTGCTGCTCAGTGAGGTGCTGTGTGATGTTTTGAGATAATATAATTCAGTTGATAGTGTTTCATAAACACGGCCTTATTAAAATTTTAATTTATATAATTAACTAGGGATAAATTACCCTAGTGGCAAAATATACACAAAAATTATTATGTGAAGAATACGAAGGATTATAAAAACCAAATCTCTCAACTATATATATATATTATTTGTTGGTAAGTTTTTCCAGATGTTGAGTTACATAAGGTTTTAGCAAATATGGGCTATTTTAATACAATACATATAACATTATACAAAGAGTTAGGTTTTATATCATACCACATAAGTGACAGGACATCTAATGTTCATTTTTTAAAGAGTAAAAAGTAAAACGAGTTTTTTTCAAGCATGAGAAACCCATAGTCATTGATTCAAATAATATATACACACATATATATATGTATATTTTCTCTAATAAAGTATAAGCACTATGAATATACCATAGACTCTGCCCTGAGTCCACTGTGTTATCAGAAACTAATAAATGCTTGATAGTTACCACTGAACCAAATGTGCTATTAAAATATTAAATATCATGTGATTTATATAAGTATCTAAAATACTGTGCTTGGGACACCTGGGTAGCTCAGTCAAAGTGTCGGACTCTTAATTTCAGCTCTGGTCATGATTCCATGTTCTATGGGTTGGAGCTCCATGTCAGACTGCTCTGACTGTATAGAGCCTGCTTGGATTCCTTTCTCTCTCTCTCTCTCTCTCTCTCTCTCTCTCTCTCTCTCTCTCTCTCTCTCTCTCTCCCCCTGCCCCTTCCACATGTGCTCTCTCTCTCTCTCTCTCAAAATAAATAAATGAACTTTAAAAAGTTTTAAATATTGTGCTACACTACATAGAATATAGTATAGCCAACACTAAAGGGAATGCAAGATGAATACCCTTATGTTAAGGAAGGTGGAAAAGACAAAGGGATATGCATTATAATTTTGGTTAAAGTAAGGTAGATGTCAAAAGTGCAAGCAAAGAGCTCAAAAGGGGGTAAGACTAACTTTAGATAGAGTCATAAGTGAGGGCATCATGGAGGGGAGGGGAACTGAGATGACTTTATCACTGCCATTTATTAAATGTAACAATAATAACAACACTGCTCATTATTGCTATCACTCACTGAGTGGCTTCTATTAATCAGCCACTTTACTAACCACTGAGATAAGTGTTCTTATTTAATATCTCCATATTTGATCTAGATGTTACTCTCCCCATTTTACAAGTGAAGAAATTGAAGTTAAAAAAATTAGGGGCACCTGGGTGGCTCAGTCAGTTAAGCATCCAACTTCAGCTCAGGTCATGATCTCACGGTTCGTGGGTTCGAGCCCCGCATTGGGCTCTGTGTTGACAGTTATCTCAGAGCCTGGAGCCCACTTCAGATTCTGTGTCTCCCTCTCTCTCTGACCCTCCTCTGCTCATGCTGTCTCTCTCTCAGAAATAAATTAAAACATTAAAAAAACTAAAGAAATTTCCCCAATTTTGCCATGTATTTTCTGCCACACTGCCCTTTAGCCCTGCCCTAAGGACTGGACCTCAGTACAGCCAAATCTATGAAAATCTATGAAAATCTACTAAAAATGTCTAATGAAATCTATAGTCTCTCTCCCTAGAAAAGTGCTTATACACATCAGCTTACAATTTTCAGAGTACCCAGGAATCTGAGATAACACTCTGCTGAAAACTACAGAATCTCTGAATTGTTGTCCATGAAATCAGGGCATTCACAGGTTCTCTCAGGTCTCTGCAGACCTTTCACCGCAGGATTGGGGTCTCAGGAGAAGATAGGGCATTAGACAGATGTAGTCAGTTGGGAAAGTAGCTTATTCTATAATGTTTCTTTAGAACCTCAGACCTTTACCCTCCTCCTCCCTCTTGAAACAGCACATCCAGTAGACATAATTGCATTTCTCTCCATGTCTACCACCACTAAGACTTGGCCTTTATCACGTGGCATATTCCATTGTTTTCTTGCCACCAATTTCTCTTCCACTCTGCTTCACATTCTACCCTGCCATAAGAGTGTTTTTCTTACATAACCAGTTTGCCACTCCTTTATTTAAAAACCTCTTCTGGAGCACCTGTGTGGCTCAGTCAGTTGAGAATCTGACTTTGGCTCAGGTCATGAGCTCATGGTTCATGAGTCAAGCCCCACATTAGGCTCTGTGCTGACCGCTCTGTGGATGTCAAAGCTCGTGCTTTGGATTCCGTATCTTTCTCTGTCCATCCCCTGCTCAAGCTCTGTCTTTCTCTCTCTCAAAAATAAAGAAACATTAAATTTTTTTAATTAAAAATCTCTTTTATTTGATTTTTACACTAATTACCAGAACTTCTTAACAAGTTCATATTCCACAAGATGGACCTCAACCTCACTTCTCTTTCATTTAAAAAAAACAAATACATTATTTTCACTTTTCCCTCACTTTTCTATAAACTCCTACTCATACTACTAGAGCTAGCTCAAGTAGGATCTTCTCTGTGAAGCCTCTACCAACTTCCCCACTGACTCACATGCACAACACTTTGTGCCACATCTCTGGCAGTGACATTTAACAGGAATGGACCTGCTTTATGTAAGTCTGTTCTCCACAGGTGCAAGGCTGGCTCACTGACCCTTGTATCCCACACATCGAGCACAGTGTCTACAACACACTTGTGTTCAGTAAACAATTTTTTACAAATGTGAATGAATGATGAACGAATGATCACAGAAGTTTCATATTACTTCTAGAACAGTTTTATTGTATATGTTTTCTACTATGCTTTTACAAAAATTTATTAGTGTTCACTTTTAATTATCACTTGCATCATGCTCTTGCCATTATTTTATTGTTAAAGGAACACACACACACACATCCCAGTACTGCATTCAGAAAATGGCCAACTTTACAACCAGCTGGCTGAGATATAATTACTTAAAACATATTTGGCAGGCAAAGGAGCATTACGTGTGTTCGTGTGTGCATGTGTGCGTATTTCAAAACTGTTCAAGCTCTTGGAAACAGCAATTCAGTTTTTAGAAATTTGTCCTCATAAATAATTGTATTTAATTATGAGCTCTAGTATTGTTTAGTATAGCAATTTTTTTAAATAGGTAAAGACTTAAGATATCTGTAATTTCTAATCAGCATGACACTATAAGAGAATATTAATCATATGGGGAAATGTTAATTACATACGGTTAAGTGAACACTGAATTATACACTGAATTATAAAATAACTGACACTAGGAATGAAAGATACTTGACTAATATATACATTATAAAATCTAAGAAGGCAATCAAAAGGAAAACACTGGAAAACAAATTAGAAAAGAAAAATGAAGGAAATCTTTTAAAATTAAAATATATTACATAATTAAAACTAGTAAGTGTTAGATAGTCATTCCTATATTTGATAATAAAATCAATTTAAGATCACTGAAAGTAGGTGTTATGTTGTAAGGCTACACAGAAACATAAGAACTATTATAAGATTTCCACTACATATCAAGCTCTCAGAAATTAGGTCACGCTTCATGTTTTCCCTGATCTCAGCTGAATAATTTAATAATTAAAAAATGAAGGGTAAAAGTATCATTTTATTCCTTTCCATGTATCATATGTTAAGGTCAAAATATAGTTAACAGCTCATAATGCAAGGACAGTCTGCAAACATTTAGGAATCATTAAGATGTGTAATAAACACTGGAATGCAAAACTTGAGAGACTATTGAATGCTGAGAATGAACTGAGGGTTGAAGGGGAAGGGGGAGGAGGGAAAAGAGGTGGTGGTGATGGAGGAGGGCACTTAAGGGGAAGAGCACTGGGTGTTGTATGGAAAACAATTTGACAATAAAATATTATGGAGAAAAAAAAACACTGGAAAGATATAAAGGTAACCCCTATGCTTATATGTTGCAAAGCAAATCATATTTTTAATGCTAGATATTTAAAATTGGTTATTATTTTTCCAAGCACAGCATATAAAATTGTGTGTCTGTGTGTAAAAGTCTAATGAAAATATGCCCCACATGCTAACATGCTATAAAATTATGATCAATGTATGATAAATGTGGATTTTTATGAGAGTCCCCAAGTAACTTCAATTACTAACAAAAATACATTTATGCCATTTTATTCATCCATTCTTCCATTTATTCATTCAATAATGTATGAATAATGGCCTAATGTGTGTCAATAATGTGCTAAGCTTGCTAGTGACTAAGATACTTTCACTACCCTCAAGGATCCCAAATTGTAGCTGGTAAGCAGTGCCAAAAATATATATAATCATATATATTTATAAGGTATTAATGGAAACTTATGGAGATGGGGAAGATGAGTCAGAGAACTGAAATGAATTGGACTTTAAATTTTGAATTAGCCTGAATTGATGGAGAAGAAAAACCAGTGGACCCAAAATAGGGAGCAAGAGCAGAGGCTGTAGATGCCAAGTAAATAGATCAACAAAAGCTATGCCTTAGCTGTTGATGAGCACATTTTAAAGAAATTGAAGAGCACTGTTAAACTTGGCATAATGCAGAAACTACTTGCAATACGAGAGTTGCTTACTTTTCACAGGGCCATTATATAGGAGAAAGGGACACATCCTTTAAGATTTCTAATTTTTTATTCTGTATTTTGTAGTTATGGTCCAAATAACTTAAATACAGCAGTGGAACAGGGAAGAAGTACCGGCTACTGGTCAGGTAAATAGAGAGGATGTTAAAATATGTAGTTGTATCTACCAGGTATGGTAATAATATTCTGGGATATGTTTTGCATCTAACTAAAATGACATTTTCTACTTTGGTGAATAAGTTTAATATTAAAACTTCAAATTCAACTTGAATCTTGCCAATATTAGCTGTTAAATGGGCACTCATATTGGGGCTGAGACACATTCTCTCTCATGGATCTTGCAGACTTAAGGTGATACTTTGTTATTTATTCTATGGAGGATGAAATGTACACATAGATATAAGGCCTTTATTCCTAGGAACATGTATATAAACTAGGAAAGAAAATCAGATAAGCAATGCAGGAACAACTCAGGAAGATTAACTTAAAGGAAATTGAAAATAATTAAATGTCGATAGCTTGGTTTTCCAGAGCCTGGAGGGACATGTTAACTTCTGATAAAATGAGACAGTAAAGTCATTTAGCAAGACAAGTTACCCAGTAAACTAACAGCAACAACAATACCCAGTCACTTCTGATCTGTTGTACAATATGATCATGACATATGTCAGACATGAACATAGAGGGTACTTGTTTTTTCCATTCTGTCTCCCTATGTATGACCAATGGCTCACATTCATTAAACATACAGAAATCACTTAAAGAGTTCTATTAGGGGACACACACACAGATACTTAAGCTACGAAACACTGAGTAGTATTAACTGAGTTGGCTGTAAGTCACAAGTTTCCTGATATTAACAAGAACTCACAAATGATAATCAACCTAACTAGTTAAAAATACAAATCCAGTGAAAAATATAAACTCAAGTCATTGACTAAAGTTCTATTAAAATAAAATCATAGGATAAAGTCTTGTTATTAATGTTAACATATAACTATTACATCTAGACCAAAAGAGTAAATCGTTTTGACTTGTTCCAGGCGAAGTCAGTAGGCTGCCATGGGCGTTTAATCTAAAATATGCTTCTTGACCCTCAGGACGAAAATCAGTAAACTGTTAGCTGAGGCACACCAGTTGATTCTGTGAAGCTCTGCACAGTCTCACATAATGTTCTCAACAATTAGGAGGAAAAAACAATTGATCTTATGATTAATTTGAGCAACACAGAATGCACATTTAGGTCAAAGAGTGAATACTGGGTTTGACATTGACCAATTTAGCTATCTACACGGATCAAATTAAACAAGTAATTGTCAACATGTGAACATCTCAGACTGTGGACTTGTATCTATTAATTTGACTTTATTTGGAAGTTTGGCAATTAAATTTGAGGAAAATACCTATTTGAGGAAAATATCTTTTTTCCTCAATATATGGATGAAATTGTTGGGTTTGCTTTGCTGAAGTCCTAAGTGAACATAAAAGGTAGCTCCAAGTAAAAGAGGCAATTTTCTTACATAGAGAGTGTGGTGAAGAAGGAAAAGGGCAATTTCTATGTCATTGGAAAAATTGCTTATCCAATACTCTAAGTCAATGTCAATGTTTCTACCTTGAAAATCAAATAAAGATTCAAAGAACTGGAACAATTTTACTAGTTAACATCTACTTACATTGAGTTAGAAATTAAATATTAGAATAGTTACTGAAAACTGCCTCAAATATATTTACTATGTATAATATAAAATTGTAACCAAAGAACATGGGGTAATCTCTTAGATTACATTAAAAACTTTTAAAGAATACAAGCACGGGGCGCCTGGGTGGCTCTTCGGCTAAGCCTCCGACTTCGGCTCAGGTCAGATCTCACATTCGTGGGTTCGAGCCCCGCATCAGGCTCTGTGCTGACAGCTAGCTCAGGGCCTGGAGCCTGCTTCCGGTTCTGTGTCTCCTTCTCTCTCTGCCCCTCCCCCTCTCATGCTCAGTCTCTCTTTGTATCAAAAATTAATAAAAAAACATTAAAAAATTTTAAAAAAATAAATAAAGAATACAAGCAGAGTCATATTCTTTCAAAAATACTATCTCCTTCATTGATATGAGAAACAAGAAATCTCTAAGAATAAACTCATCAATAGCTAAATATGAAGCATATAAAGATTTGAGGAATTGTCCTAAGATGGAATCTAAATTTAGCATCATTAATTTGAATAGCAAAGAACAGCATGTTTCTTGACAACCAAATAGTCAAAGAAGAATCTATCTGCTTCCAGCAAAGTTAAAAGAAGCTCCTTTTCTTCTCATTCAGCCAAAGGCAGGTAAAAGCAACATTAATCTTTGAACATATATAACCATTTATTTGATTTAGATGGTTTAAGTAGTGACTTGACAGCAGGAAGTTCAGATAATCACTACAAGTTCCTTCCATTTCCAATTATTTTTCCTAATGTAAATTCATTATACCATAAACTTAGAACAATTATTTATGATCTAAAAACATAATGATTATCAAGCTATAATAATTTATTACTTTCTTTTATGAAGTCATATTTTTGAGTAGTTTAAAAAAAGTTGCTTCCCTTCCAAAAATGTCACCACTTTGAAATTTCTAGTGATTAGAGAATTTTATATCATTGGTTATTAAACACAAAAGAGTTGCAAGAAACTTCTCAGAATAAATTTCAAAAGAGGTAAAAATAGAAAGTAATAGCTTTTAATTCAGCCAGGTTTCTTAATGGCTTTGTCTGGAGACGTTTCAGTGAGGTGCTGAGAAAATCATCAAATGAAATAATTTGTTAATAACCTAAGCACCAAAACAAATTAATTGGCCTGAAATTTCTAAATCTTAAAACTTTATATATTTCATAACCAAATAGATATGTGATGTTTAAATAAACTATAGTTTACCAAGGATACATTGATACATGATAAAGAGGGAAGACAATACATAAAACATTTCAGACAGCATGTAAAACTTTTTAACAATACATATGTGCATTTCACCTCCCTAAAAAGAAATGAAAAATCAATGCATTGTTAGAAGATACTAAGAAATTCTCTTTCTGGAGATATCTAAGAGTTGAAGAATTTTGAATGACTTTTTGATGCCAATTAGATAGAAGAAACTATTATAGTGTTTCTTCTGAGACTAGCACATTGCTAGGCAATTAATAAATTGGTATCCAATAAATAAATTTAGTAATATCCCAATATACAAAACTGATGTACAGAAATCCATTGCATTCCTATACACTAATAATGAAGCAAGTGAGGGGCGTTTGGGTGGCTCAGTTGGTTGACATCTGACTTCGGCTCAGCTCATGATCTCATGATTCATGGGTTTGAGTCCCATGTTGAGCTCTATGCTGACAGCTAAGAGTCTGGAGCCTGCTTCGGATTCGCGTGTCCCTCTCTCTCTGCCCCTCCCCTGTTCATGATCTTTCTCTCTCTGTCTCTCACAACTAAATAAATGTTAAAATTTTTTTTTAAATAATGAAGCAAGAGAAAACAAATTAAGAAAGAAATCCTATTTACAACTGCATCAAAAATAATAAAGTACCAGGAATGAACTTAACTAAGGAGGTGAAAGACTTCTACTCTGAAAACTATAAAAATTGATGAAATAAATTTAAAACAACACAAACAAATGGAAAAATATTCCATGCTCATGGATTGAAGAAGAAACATTCTTAAAATGTCATATTATCCAAAGCAACCTACAGATTTAACACAGTCCCTATCAAAATACCAAAAGCATTCTTCACAGACCTAGTGCAAATAATTCTAAAATTAGTATGGAACCACAAAAAACCCTGAAGCACCAAAACAATCTTGAAAATGAAAACTAAAGCTGAAGATATCAAATTCCACATTTCAAGTTATACTACAGACTGTAGTAATCAAAACAGTATGGTACTGGCTTAAAAATAGACACATAGATCATAGAACAGTATAGAAAGCTCAGGAATAAACTCATGATTATATGGTCATTAAGAGAGAAAGAGAATATCCAATGGGAAAAAGATAGTCTCTTCAAAAAATGGTGTTGGGAAAATTGGACAGTTCCAAGAAAAACAATGAAACTAGGCCACTTTTTTTAATGCCATATACAAAAAGAAACTCAAAATGGAGTTCAGGTGAGACCTGAAACCATAAAAATAACTAAATGAGAGCTATAGACAGTCATTTTTCTGACACTACTAGCCAGAGCATCATTTTTCTATATATGTCTCCTGGGCAAGGGAAATGAATGCAAAATATAAACTATTGGAATTAGATCAAAATAAAAAGCTCTGCACAACAAAGGAACAAATCAACAAAACTAAAAGACAACCTACTGAATGGAGAAGATATCTTCCCCTGATATATCCAATAATGGATTGCTATCCAAAATATGTGAAGAACTTGTGCAATACACACACACACACACACACACACACACACACACACACACACTCTCACACACATACACACACTTTCTCCAAAGAAGACATATATATGGCCAAGAGACATATGAAAGATGCTCAACTTCACTCATCCTCAGGAAATGCAAATCAAAACTACAATGAGATATCACCTCATACCTGTCTGAATGGCTAAAATAAAACACACAAAAACCAACAAGTGTTGGCAAAGATTTGGACAAAAAGGAAACCTCATGGTGGGAATACAAATTGGTGCAGCCATGGTGGAAAGAATATGGAGGTTCCTCAAAGAATTAAAAACCGAAGTACACTATCATCTAGTAATTGCATCATTGGGTATTTACCCAAAGAATATGAAAACACTAATCCAAAAGGATCTAAACACCCCTATGTTTATTGCAGTATTATTTATAATAGCCAGATTATGGAAGCACTCCAAGTACCCACTGATAGCTGAATGGATAAACAAGAAGAGATATATACCTAATGTAATATTATTCAAACATAAAAAAGAATGAAGTCTTGCCATTTGCAACATCATGGATGAAACTGGAGAATATAATGCTAAGTAAAATGAGTCTGAGAAAGAGCATACGATTTCACTCATCTGTGGAATCTAAGAAACAAACAAACAAACAAACAAAAATGAGCAAAGGAAAAAAAAGATGATGAGCACTGAGTAATATATAGTAATATACAGAATTGTTGAATCACTATATTGTACACCTGAAACTAATATAATGCTATACATTAACAATACTGGAATTCAAATAAAAAGCTTTAATAAATAACATATTGGTTTTGATTTATTTCTCCCAACGAGTTTGATAGTTATGTGTCATTATACCTGTTTCTTAAATATATGTAGACTAAGGCTTATAGAAATTAAATGTGGTACAAGGGCACAAGTTAGTAAATGCCATTAGGGGGGACAAGAACTCATTAATTCAAAAGGTCTCTGTATTTTTGACAGTTCAAAAAACAAAAGAAGAGAAAACGAAACTATCAAATTTATATCAACTTTCATTTTTCATATTAAGTGTCAGACATCTCTTTTACATTTTTTTGAAGAAAAAAGTGACAGCAATATAGTATGGCAATAAGAATGTAAATTTATATGATAAATAATGTTGGCTTTAAACATATATTCTTACCACTGGACTTTATATAGAACAAGAAAGTCTGTATGGCAAATAGTGTAGGATTAATAAGGAATTGCTAAATTTTGTGGTATTGATAGTTATTCTAAATATCACAGTTACATTAGATAAATACAATCAGCTCTGTGCCTGTGAATTAACTGCTTGTGACCCAAACACAACAAGAGCAAGAATGATGCTTATGATAGTTCTGGTAGAGCCATTCTGGAGTAGCAGAATCACCTCAGTGAAGAAACAGTTTTGTAAGTCATTAATGTAGGCTTTGGTTATAAATAACTTTTTACATAAAATAGCCAAAGGACAAGTTAGCAAATACAAGGACAAAATTACTCACAGCATTCAAATAATGAATCTGGAAACTAACTATTCATAGGTCTGACTTTGAAGAGATTTCCTCTTTTAAAATATTCTGTTTGCCAGAACCAAGTTTTCACATTTGATATTTTGTATATTTGATATTTGGATGCATTTGGTGAAGAGGGAAGAAAAGCCAACCAACACCTTACACATCTAATCGACACAAATTTTAAATTTGTATTATCCAGGGAGTGATGAGTGATATATAGATAGTGTACTTGTCTATTATTGGATAATTTAAAAAATGAACAAAGATATGTATTGACAACAAAATGAAGAAAACTAAAAATCATAATTATATCTGAGGTAACATTATTTACCACATAATTTAAACATAAAAATACTTCAGTCTAGTTTTTTGAAACAGTGAACTCTTTTTTATTTGAGAGAGTGCACAGCAGGGTTGGGGCAGAGGGAGAAGGAACAAGAATCTTAAGCAGGCTCCATGCTCAGCACGAAGCCTGATACAGGGATTGATCCCACAATCCTGGGATCAAGAATGGAGTCAAAATCAAGAACTGGACGCTCCACTCACTGAGCCACCCAGAGGCCCCTAATCTAATTTGAGGGGAAGTATATAGCACAGCAATTAAATGGAAGCCCCATCCAGATCCACTCTGCAAGAACTGTGGGACCTTAGAAGGCTCTGTTTACTGGAATACTCACTTTACTGATTTATGAGACAGGAATAATAAGTGTACCTCTCTCAGAGGACACACTGTGAGGATTAAGTCAGATAACGTGTGAGTGCCAACCACATACAACACGCCATACAACTGGCATGTGTTAAGGTCTACATAAGTCACAGAAACCATCATCATCATCATGATTAAAATCATCATCCCAAAATTTATTCACATAAACAAGGAGTTGTCATTTTTGAAACTAATTGTGTCTTATGCATTTTTATATTTCCATTAGTAGTTAATGTAACATATTTATGAAACCAAGTAAAAAGAAAAGCAATCCAGAAAGTATTTGGTTTGAGAAATTACTAAAAATATGTGTTCATTTTCCCCTTCATTAGTTAATGCAACCGTAAAGACTCTAATAGAAAGTAATCATTCCCATCAATTATCTAAAAAGGATCATGAACATGAATTTATAATGAGATTTTTAAAAAAGTCCAAACTAGGTCTCTTTCCTTAAAAGCTAAGGGAATTTCTAATGATTCCACTTCTTGGTTTTGAGAAATGCCCAGAGCTCTAAATAAAGGTTTGAAAAGGGCTCTGTATAATGGTTTCAACAACCCAGAATAGGCTTGAATTATTTCTCTATGGTATAACTGTATTTAAACATAAACATATGTTAAACACTCCTCGTGAGTACAATTGTGATAACCTAAAATAACTAAAATGCTAGTTTAAATACAACAAAATTATAAAACCAGTAAAAATCAGTTTAACCTTCTATATTAAATTAATATAAAGAGTGATTTCTAAATGAAATAATCTTTAACAATTTGAAATGTGAGTAATTGCTAAATGATGGACCTTAGGAATTCAGCAAGCCCATCCTAACAAATATGCTAAATGAAGATGATTCTTCCCCTACTTTCCCTACTGGGCAATGGAAAATCTTTCAATGATGTGAATTAAAGAAATCTGGCATCTCTTTAGTGAAGATGCATAATTTGTATATTGTGTACTTCTCTCTTTTCTCAGTAGCCGTAGACAATTAAATACAAAAACATGGCACCAAAATGTTTACGCATACAAATTTCAAAGCAAGAAGTAAAATCTAGCTGCAGAATATATATGCGTATATATATATGTATATATATACAAACAAGAGGCTTATATTAATTTATTTTAGATGATCAGTAAAGATATCACTTATTCCAAAACAAAATTATTGTAGTGAATACCCACATCCTGGAGAATATACGCATGGAAAGCCCACACATACAGCATTGTTCTAGTTCATCTGGACTGGTTTCCATAGAAAAATCTTCACGCAAGTAGGATTCTTGCTTTCAGTTAGCGCTCTCTTTATTGACTTAAAGCTTTCCATTTCTCCTTTTATTTCCAAACTTCCTTGTTTGGTACTCTAGCTCTGGTTTCCTTTTGTCTCCTTCCTAAAACTATAATCCAGCATCATCCACACACTTATTACATCCTCTTTTATCCCAGTATGAGTCAGAGACTCTGGCCTCTGGCGTGCTGAGCAGAGGAGACTTACGCACACATTATTCATTTAGCATACACTCACTAGGCATCTACTTTGTACAAAACGGCAAGCTGGTGCTGGGGGAAGGGAAAGGAATTATGCAGATACTGTTGGGCCCAAAGGTCTCCTACTAAACACTCATATGCATCAACAGGTATATTTCCCGGATTCCAGAGAACTCTACATGGTTGAATTTAAAAGTTGGCTTTTATTCAATTATAGAAAAATACTTTATTGAGGGAGGAGGTTAATTTCTAAATCACCATAAAATTTATATCGCCAATAATTTAAAATAGTTATCAGACACATTAAACTTCCATTTTTCCCAGAAGTAATTAGTAAACACCCAAACTATAACACACTTATTAAAATATTAAATATATCACAACTTTAAAATACAAACGCATTTAGAATAATCTACTTCTATGGAAAACAGACAACAGTTAATATGTATACATCAGAATTCCATGATTATATGTGGGTGACTGATATTTGTAATGATGACCAAAGGACACTGTAAAATTCATATTAGTAGTAGCAATAATAGTAGTTTTAAGTATAGTAGTAAGAATAAGCTTTTATTACTAGCATTTTCTTAAGAAGGGGTACAGCACCAATTCAAAAGATGTTTAGTTTTGCACTAAAAATTAAAACAAATAAAAGTTTCACTACTACTGAAAAAGTAAATCCTCCATTGTAAAAGAAAAACCGTTGGCAGAGACTATCCATTTAGTCCAACTGTCTGATGATCCAGGCTTTCCTATCTCTGTCATTCACAAAAGGACATTTGAAGAATTATTTTCCTAATCAATTTATAAAACACAATTTGGATTCCATGCTGCTTTCTTAATAGCTTCCAGAATGAGAAGACACAGGGGTAGAGTTATAAGGAGTACCATGTGCTTAGAAATTTAGTGCAAAATTCTCGATTCGGGTTATGCAATGACATATAGGCAACAATCCAGCCACTCAAATGTAAAAATGATTTAAAAAATATTCTTCATAAGGCTGTTTATGAGAACAGATAACAATTATAATTTTTGCCATTTGGGGCAGTTTTTCCAACTCATCATCTTTACTTCCTTTAACAGACAAAATGAAGTTACGTAAACTGCAGTTTATACCAAAATATTTTGACAATAATTGAGAAAAATCTCATAAATAACAGGACATATTAAATAAATATCACATGTATATTCACTCACTATGTCATTTAACTGTTTATTTAACACATATTTATTAAGAGTCTACTGTGTGGCAGACATTATTTTAGTACCTGCTGGGAATTTAGCAGTCATCAAAACAGATTAAAGTTCCTATCTTCAAGGAGCTTACATTTGAATGAGGAAGACAAATGATAAACAAGACAACAACAACAAAAAAGGACATAGTATGTTAGACAGTGAAAAATACCCAGAAGAAAAATAAAGCCAGTGACGATGGACATGGTGATTTAGTTAACTTAGTTAAAATGGCCTCAGTGGTAACACAGCATTGAACAAAGAAATGAAGTGGATGAGGACAGAAACATCATTTAATTGTTATTATAATTTGATTGTAGATGCTTATTAAAATCATGGAACAGAAAATAATTCCTCAACATTTTCCCCCCCATTTCCTTCAAAACCAAACTTCTGGGGAGTACTTTTAACATAAAGAATGTAAAGACAACATTGATAATATTAAGACAAGCCTCTTTGGGGCGCCTGGGTGGCTCAGTCGGTTAAGCCTCCGACTTCGGCTCAGGTCAGATCTCACATTCGTGGGTTCGAGCCCCGTGTCAGGCTCTGTGCTGACAGCTAGCTCAGGGCCTGGAGCCTGCTTCTGGTTCTGTGTCTCCTTCTCTCTCTGCCCCTCCCTGTCTCATGCTCTGTCTCTCTGTATCAAAAATAAATAAAAACATTAAAAATTTTTTAAAAATAAAAAAACTAAGAATGACAAGATCCCATAAAGATTTCTAATATAGAAGAATTGTTAAATATAGAAGAAAGGGAAGTCAATTCTGACTCTGGGCTTTTGAAGAATGGCTAATTGAACTAAAGAATACTGAGGTGCCCAGATGGCTCAGTTAGGTGTCCCACTGTGTCTCAGGTCATGATCACTGTTCATGAGTTCGAGCCTCGTGTCAGTCTCTGTGCTGCCAGCTCAGAATCTGGAGACTGCTTAAGATTCTGTGTCTCCCAATCTCTCTGTCCCTCCCCCATTCGGCCTCTCTCTTTCTCTCTCTCAAAAATAAATAAACATTTAAAAAAAACAAAAAAACAAAAAAAAAACCTCTAACACTTTGTCTTTCAGCCCTTTGCATGGACCCCTTCAGGACTACCTCCTGTGGTTCCCATCCAGCTGACTTTCAACATAATCCTGTGTTCTGAAGAGCCACTGAGGAAGAGGCAAGGAGATAGAAAACATCCAGAGGAGAAATGTGTGGGCAAAAGAAACTATTAACTTTGTGATGTATCAATTACACATGGTCATGTAAAACTGATCTCACAAATGGACGTGGAATAAACATAAAAATAAGTATGATTTTTATTCTTGAAGAGCATTTTCATACCCTGAAAAATTCTACTGTCTTCTTTCAAGATGAAATTGGAGTGACTCCTGAGGTAAACCCTGTACAAATGCTTCTGATTTTGTCCGACCATCAAACCTACATTTAAATGGCTGTGTCATTCTGACAAGACTCCTGAGGCTAGACAGAAAAGGTGAGGCTTGCACTGAATTCTTAGGATCAATACAAAGGGGTGTCAAACCAAAAATAATGTGTGCTCTGTCTTAGAATACAAAGAAGGCTAGATGGAATCAGTATCATCAGGTGGGCATTGAACTCATTTCCAGTTGAGACTGAAAATAACTATGTGCTGGAATGAAAATAGCTCGATGCAGAATGACTGGAAACCAGTGCATACGCCAACTGAGCTATAATTGTGAAGAAAAGAAGAAACATATGAAAATACTGGTATACGACTGATAAAACTGTATATATCAAGAACATTTTTCTTTCCTCAAAATCTTTAATGTTGCCTTTGGCTAGGCATAGCTCACAGTTCAGTTATTTCTAGAACATTAATGAGTCTACAAATGAAAACATCATATCCTTTGGAACCGTGTACTTTTTTGCTGCATAAATTATTGACTTTGGTATCTGTTTCTTACTGACTAAGAATCTGGAAGAATTGAGTAATCTTTTTCCTGTGCCAAATAAGAAGTTAAATTTGCCCCTTCTCAGCATTCATCTATTTGCTAATTCTCCTTGCTCTAGAGGTGAATATGATTGGTGATGATTTGGATATTTCAAAAGCTGGGAAATCTTATCAACATTTACTAAGATAAATGGGAAGGTGTGCGAGGTGGCTAGTTTTTCCTAAATACCCTTCTGTCTTTCTTCTATAAAAACAGTTTGCGCTATACATAAGTCTCCATGCTTAAGGCTACTATACCAACCTTCTCTGTAGGGAGCTATAGCCACTCTGGCAATGTGATTAAAAAGTTTTGTTTGACTAAACTTTAGAGCATATTAGTGCTAATATGGGTTGATATATATATGTACATATAGATTTAAGTTTCATATATATATATATTTGGGTTGATATATGTATATACGCATATATATTGGAATTTGAATATATATATATGTATTTGAATTTTGACTAAACTTTAGAGCATATTAGTACTAAAGTTGATGAGTGGACTATGCATTTTTCTAATACTCTTTTTTTTTAATGTTTTATTTATTTTTGATACAGAGAGAGACAGAGCATGAGAGGGGAAGGGGCAGAGAGAGAGAAGGAGACACAGAACCAGAAGCAGGCTCCAGGCTCTGAGCTAACTGTCAGCACAGAGCCCGACGCGGGGCTCGAACCCACAAACGTGAGATCTGACCTGAGCCGAAGTCGGAGGCTTAACCGACTGAGCCACCCAGGCGCCCCTCTAATACTCTTAAAACATAATTACTGGGGGTGCCTGGGTGGCACAGTCAGTAAAGTGTCCGACTTCGGCTCAGGCCATGTTCTCAAAGTTTGTGGGTTCGAGCCCCGCCTTGGGCTCTGTGCTGACATCTAGCTCAGAGCCTGAAGCCTGCTTCAGATTTTATGTCACCTTCTCTCTCTGACCCTCCCCTGCTTGCGCTCTCTCTCTCTGTACCTCAAAAATAAATTAAAAACATCAAAACATTTACATAATTACTATTTGATAACCAAAAAAAGAAAACTTTAACATTAATATTATTCACAGATAGCATTTATTTTCTTTAATTAAGTAAACTATTTGAGTAAATTAATGACTGCAATGTGTTGCAAAGACAGTAAGACAGTAAAGTGTTAGTGCAAGTATAAAAACAACCTTTGTAGCCTAGATTTTGTTGGCTGATACAGAAATGGAGAAGACAGAAAGCAAATCTGGCTGGAGGGTGAAAAGGAAAAAAGGAAAAGATAGAGAGGTAGTAGCTTAAATAATGCATTGAGAATCCAAGGGAAAGTGATTTTATTGAAAGAACAGTGGCTAGATACCATTCAAAATTAATTTCAAAACAATTCTGTAATATCTAAACCTTTAAACTCAAAATATTTTCTTCAAGAGAAAAAGAAAGTCCAATATATACCTTACAGTCATGTGAGTCTTAGGTCAAAGTTGCAAACAGACTATGGGTTCAAAGGGTTATTGTCATTTAAGATGATATGAATGGTGTGCTCAGCAAACACATCTACTGAGTGACACTGTTAATTTTTAAGCTCTGAATAGGAATAAAGAAGAAAGATCGTGGGTACCATGCAGTGCTTATCAAAACCAAAATACATTGCTTTAATAACACAGAAAGATGACCTAAAGCATAATTAAAGAGTAATCCTTAGAATTTCTCCATAGAATTTCTTTATAGGAAGAAGCCCCAAAGTCTTGGATTATATTGCAATATAATTCAATTTGACTATTATTTAGCTGAAGCTACTTTTTAGTTACATGAAAGTTAGAATTCATAGGAGGAGGAAAATATACTCATGGAAAGATACTTTTAATCTTTGCATGTTAATGCTGATCATTGACTCAGTAGCAAAAGGTAAGAAGTTAACAGACTTTTCTGTTCCAAAGTGAAATTTTAGCAACATGTTGCAGTGGGACTTAAAAAACAGTCACCATGCCATTACCTTTGTATTTGAATTCTATCAAAGGTAAACATTATTAGTTCATTTGAGACCAAAAACATATGCATTATAATTATTTGACATTGAATAGAATGCTTTTCTATGTTTGCACTCTTCCAGTAGCTTAACAAATGTTTCACGTTCATGTTTTCAGCATGGAAATCTGCGCAATATAAATTTTTCATTTATGCTTTTATATGCGCTCATCAATATTTGACTAATTAGGATCTCTGTCTTATATTCAGTCTTTAAACAATGAGAAATTTATGTGGGGAGAGTAAAAGAAATTTTATTTCAGATTCTGAACTATCCTCTGCTTTCTTGACTTAAGAAAGAGAAAGGAAAAAACAATACGCTTTCTGCTAGTAGGGATATGCTCCATAACCAGCCACATATTCTTTGAAGTCCTTAAGGGAAGATAAAAATATGCTCTGCATTACAAGGTTGACTGGATTGTAAATTACCTATAAAATCAAGTAAATAAATCACATAAAACTACAAACTATCCTAACTCTTAAATCTATAAATACAAAATTATGCATTTGAAGTTTAAGTTTTATTATTGTTTGGACAGTTTTCTGTTTAACTTAATGAGAAATTACTAGTTTACTCCTTTCTCTTTCTAAAAATTAAATGGCATAGCCATGTTTAAATATGAATTGTTTTTGATTACCTAAAAATACTTTTACCAGAAATAAAATCTCAATCTAATTAATCTTACAATAATACATCACAGAAACTTTTCACTCCCAGTATTGGCATACTTTGTTTCTTCATGATTTTTACCTATATTTTTTGCTAATATTTGGGAAGATCCTATCCCTGACGAAAATAGAATCTTCCTCAGTTATATTTGAAATTATTAATGACATTTCTATGTATTTTTTATCCTATTAATTTACAACTTATTTTTCAATGTAGCACTAGAAAGGCTTTCTTTCATCCCTCTCATTAGATCAAATTAAAAAGATAATGAAGAACTTGGCAGAATGTAGCCATAGATAAATCTGTCATGTTTTATTTTCATTGTGTATCATATTATTATCAATAAAACTTGAAATCACTTCCCTTAAGCAAAAAACAATGATAATACATAATTACCTTTTACAAAATAAGAGTTTTATTATGTGTATTATACTTTTATCTGATTCCTTTAACAATATACTGTAAAAATTATTCCTACTTTTAAGCTTTTGTAAGTAACACCTTGGAATTTTTGATGCGTGTGACAACTCCTTAAGAAATTATTTTGTGGTTTTAAATAATTTATTTAACTCATAATTATTGGTAGGTTGTCAGTGCTCTTAGGATAAAAACATCTAAAACAATTTTTAAGAACGTATAAATATGTATACTTAAATTCTGCAAAACTGTAATATAGCAGGATGCTATCTCAGTTTGGATTTGGGGAAAGGGCTTACATCTATCTTTCTTTGTCAGAGTTTTCTATATATTGTGGCCCAAGATTTGTCCCTAAAATACTCAATGCCTGCATAACAACTGGATAGTTTCCTTACAAAAATATTTAATGTGGTATCATCAGGAAGTTGGTAGCTCTAAAATTTGCTCATAGCAAAACCACAAAAAAACAGTAAAATTTAGTAATATTATCCATCTAATGATGACTCAGATTTGAAAATCTATTGACTATTTCAATTTCTATGTATTGTTCTTAACTTTTATTTTTGTTATTTCCCAAAGTCATGTTACTAAGGAATTTGAGCCATATCAGAAGCCACTGTAGGTCCTGAGTGGTAAAGCTCCAATTCATCATCCCCACACTCCCTGACTTACAGACCCTACTTACTTCAGAACAAATGCAGTGCTTTATAAATGGAAGAGGAAAGACATAGATAAATGGACAAATACAGTGCCATCCTAAAACACAGTCACATAAACACAGTCCTGATTGGTTCTTTTTTCTAGGACTATTAATGATGATGTTGGTAAAACAATACTGGCAAGGCTTTATATTATTCCCATAAAAATATTCATGACCACCAATGTGCTTTTCTTTGTGCAGTAAGTACTTCTGAAAGCTTTCTACAATTTGAACTGGCACTCTGATGTTTGCTATACTTCTATTTTCCTAAAAATTCATGGTTTTACATATTACATACATTTATTGCAGTTATTATTTAAGTCATAGGTCCTTCG
The DNA here is from genome assembly GCF_006229205.1 of Suricata suricatta. NCBI lineage: Eukaryota > Metazoa > Chordata > Mammalia > Carnivora > Herpestidae > Suricata > Suricata suricatta. Next base: position 29,684,173 of record NC_043701.1, read on the forward strand.
GGGGAGAAAATTATGTATGTCAGGACAGAATAGGTTATGGTGTGCTGACAAACCCCAAAGCTCAGTATTGTATCATAACCTCATAATTAGTATCAGTGAGAAATTTAAGCTTCATTGACATGTAAAGTATTTTAGTGTCCGTAATACTTCAAGGCATGTGATACCCCCAGGGATCCAAGCCAACTTGACTTTGTGTCTCTACCATCTGGACAAGGGTCTCAGTTTCTCAGGTAAGAGAGAAGCTGAATAATTAAGGGTATGTCCCTGACTCTGCCCACATGTCACAGGTACTTTCCCCAGTCACATTTGAATGTTGAAATCACATTTCAACATAATGTAGTCTGATTAACTCAAGACATTTGGAAAGTCTACTTTCATGTGTACTCAACAAAGAGTACTAATGTTTTAGGAAAATATATTATTTTAGAAAGATTTCCAGGCCACAGATGGAAATAGGGTATGCAGGGATTTTAAGAATGACTTCAAGAAAGGCAAACTTGAAATTTCTCTGGCAGTCACCCACAGACATTTGTGTATATTTTATCTTATTAAAATAAACAATGTTTAACATATCATTTTTCAAAGCAGTAGAGTCAACAGGCAAGAAAGGTAGGGTCATGAAATTTAAGATGAAATTAATCAGTCGTGACCTTAAAGCATGACACATTATCTAATTTTTCTGTGCCACCATTCCATCAACCAAGGTATAGCAATAATAACTCAGTAATCATTTCTATTTCCCTGACATATGTTATTACATATGGATGAGGAAATTCTTCCATGGCCGCATGCCAATAACCAAAATATTATTGGTGGTATTTGCAAATTCAACTACATTATGAAGATTGGAAATTCCATGGTTTGTAGAAGAAACGCTGCTTTAGTTTCCTGGGTTATGCTATGTGTCAGAATCATTTTATCCTATTCTTAAGAAAGAGTTAACCTTGAAGAAAAAGCACACTGAACATTTTTTATATAAAAAACTTGCATGGGTAGAGACCTGTCTGCTTTTGAATAACTATTAAAATTTTCTGGCCACTTATTTCAGTTTTATTGTATTTTCAGTTACAAATGAGTTCTCCTCTTAAACATGCATATAAATTCCCAGCATAGATTAAAGTAGAAGACATGAGCCATTTGCTACTGAGAAAAGTAATATTACAACTAAGATTTTTATCACCCTCTCAGTCCTTAGGATAGTTCCAGTATATGAGATTCTATATTTTTAGCAGGTAAGAGTCTTAAACAAAAAAACAAATTATTCAAGGAAACTTTCCATTTCTTGATACATTTTTGAGATGTTGGCAGTTTTGAGCTATTACCTAACAATGACCTCTTAAAATTATGTTGAATGCAGAAATTATCCCTACAGATTTATATGGATAGGTAATCCAGTAAAAAAAAAAAAATTCACATTCTTGTGAGCCTGCTTTGCATGTAGTTTTGTCCTAACAACAATATCCATTATTCTAAACATCTTATAGAGTTAACAAAATACTTTCACATAATTATTATACTGTATCATATTATATCCAGTTAAATTACTATACTGACTTAAAATTCTATGTCCCTAGGGAAAATACATGGGCACTAAGTGAGTTCTTTAGCTTATTCTTAATGCTCACAAAATATTCCATGAAAAAAACCCTTCTACTCTACGTCACTTGGATGAGTTTGATCAAAGGGGATCTGCAAACTTTGTGACTGCTGGTCTAAAGTTTGTACTCTAAATGTCTTTGCCAAAATTTGTACCGATTGAAATAAAGCAATAGTTTAATTCTAAGATTTTGACGTATTTTTGCACCTTTAATGAGTTAACTTTTTATCTCTTGAAATGTTAATTGTGGCATGTGGCAATCATAAGGTAAATTTTTAAATACTACATATATAAATACTTTAAAAATCATTTAAAAATTAAGATTATCTACTTATATATCATATATAATTTTTACATATAACTTTAACCACAGATACACAACATATATATGTGTGTGTGTATATGTATACATATATATACATATATGTAAGAACTATTATATATATTTTTTTTAATTTTTTAATGTTTTATTTATTTTTGATACAGAGAGAGACAGAGCATGAGAGGGGGAGGGTCAGAGAGAGAAGGAGACACAGAACCGGAAGCAGGCTCCAGGCTCTGAGCTAGCTGTCAGCACAGAGCCCGACGCGGGGCTCGAACCCATGAACGTGTGATCTGCCCTGAGCTGAAGTCGGAGGCTTAACTGACTGAGCCACCCAGGCGCCCCTGTTTTTCAATTTTTTATAATTTTTTTCTTATTTTAGAGAGAGTCCCTGCACATCCAAGGTAAGGGTAGACAGAGAGACAGAGAATCTGCGGTTGGATCCAATACCTTGGGATCATGACCTAAGCTGAAATCAAGAATCTGATGCTCAACCAACTAAGCCACCCAGGTGCCCCTATTTTAATTTTTTTAAAAAAAGAAAAGAAAAGATAAATGGATATTCTTGTTTGCCTTACATGTTAGGCTTAGGCATATTCCACATTTATTCATTCACTACTTAGGAAGCTAGTACTTGCTATGCATCACTCTCATTCCCTTAAAAGCACACCATCTAGTTGGGAAAGAATAAGCAAACAAAAAGCTGTAAATAATTTAATTGCTTCATTGGGAGTTACAGTACAGATGTATGAGTATGAGCATATGAAGAGCGACACAAGCTGGCTGACTGTGTCACAGAAGACATTATTAAGGATACCCTGTATTCCATGGTAAAGCTGAAAGGATGCACTGAAGTTTTCTAGGGGGATAGATCGTGTAAGAGCATATCAGGCAGAAAGGACAGCATGTACAAAGCCATGGAAATATAATAGAACAACCTAAGTTCCTAGAATATTTGCCATATGAAAGAATAGTACAAAATAAATATTCTGGCTCCCAATCTTACAAAAAAGCCAGGGTTTATGAATCTAAGTGGCAAGGCTGAATATAAATTTCTGTTTGTCCGACCCCTTAAACAACTGCCTTAAACAACTGACACTATATCTTTTTTTTATTAGGCTAAGGGGGCAGAGAATGACACATAAACAAAATTGGAATCTTTAAAAATTCTGTCATATTGAGGAAAACTACTAACATACACACACAGATTTTAAAAATTAAATAGAATATACTTAAGAGAATTAGTCAACCGGGTGAGAGAATCAAATTTTAATAATCCTAGCATAGACTCTTTCTAGATTTGAGGGCTTTAGCCCACCACACTTCTAGTTGCTTTCCTTCTCTGCATGTAGTTTTCATGCCTTAAATTATGGAGTAAACTCTAATATCTGGAAGCAAAGGTTTCACCTATATATTATAATTTGCTTTTATTTTTTATTTTTATTTTATACTTTTTTAGAGAGAAAGAGCAGCATGCAAGTGGGAGAGAGGAGCTAAAACAGAGAGAGGGAGACAAGGAGAGAGAGAGGGAGAGAGAGTGAGAGGGAGAGAGAGTGAGAATCTTAAGCATGCTCTATGTTCTCATGGAGCCTGACACAGGGCTCGATACCACAACCCCGGAATGATGACTGAGCCAGAATCCAGAGTCCCGCACTCAACCAACTGAATTTTAATTTTAAAATTAAATCCATATCCTATAGTTCTCTGATCCTTCTTAAAAAATGCTCACAGGGACCCAGGAATCAATAGTATTACTTTCAGTGGTAAGAGGACAAAGTTAACATTTATAAAAGTTAAGTAACCTGTCTAAAATCACACAGCTGATATATACCTGAGCCAGAATTTGGACCAAATTTTTCAGATTTCCATTCAGCACTTTCATCACTACCACATCAAATGTCAAGCCAATAATTTAATTTGAAACCATCTTAACTTCAATTTGAGTTAAAACTTTAGATGACATTGTGTAAATAAAAGACCTATACAAAAAGCCTCTCTCCTAGGTAGAGGAAAAACCTAAACCATAGATTCTGTTAGGACAGCACTAGAACAGCTGATCAAAAACAAACAAATATTGGTGAGTCATATCCATGCTTTACAAGAGATAGTAAACCTGTAGAAATTTGAAAACAAAAAACTCAGTGTGGATGTATAATGATGTCATTTTATTTTGTTTTATTTATTTATTTTGCGAAAGAGAGAGGAAGGAGAAGAGGGAGAGAGAATTCGAAGCAGGCTCTGCAATGTGAAGTTGGAGCCCTACTTGGGGCTCAATCTCGGTAACCTGAGATCATGACCTAAGCCCGAATTACAGTTGGACCCTTAACCAACTGAGCTACCCAGGTGCTCCAATGCTGTCATTTTAATACCCAGTTGAGACTGTTTTTTATGATTCTTGAAAGGTAAAACTAACTAATGCATAAAATAAGAGGAGTCAATGAGCAATGGCTAACTCAATATCATTATTCAGTTCAATACTTCAAAGAGGTAAATTCAGGTTTAGGGATTCTAATAAAATGCACATATATATACACACACATAATAATATTTTATATTTTTATTTATGTTAAAATTATTTTATATTTGCTTTATAATTAAATATATTTATATTTTTATATAACATAAAAATAAGAGAAAATCTTTAAAAATGGCAGTAGGAGAATATCAATTACTGTTAAAGTGAACATATGTGAGGTTTTTCAATAACCTACTCAATAAAACAAAATAAAATCTGAAATTTGTTCTTCAAAAGTTGCTAAAAGGCTTTTGCAAGGATTAACTGGGTTATTGGCTCACAAGGTAAATGTGGTCTCCTCCCAACTCAACAGCACCCGTCATCTTATGGTAACTGGAATTCATCTAAAATTCAACAGAATTTTAGGAAAGAGAGTAGAGTACAAATTAAAAGTCACTGGGAATTTTTGAGTTTTTTTGGCTCTTTTTTTTTTTTTTTTAGTTTGTTATTTGTGAAACAGGAAAGCTGTATCAACCATTAATGTACTTCTACTTAAAGTAGAAATACACTAAGGGTATGGTAGAGTCCACGTTTGGTTGGGACTGGATAATTAAAAATACAAAAGTAAATAGGTAAAAAGATAAGTAAATAAATAAAATTTTAAGTCAAATATACAACTTGAATTTCAAGTTGTATTTCAAGCTATGATAAATAATTTTCCTTAGAGAATTATTTTTCCCCTTAAAACCCTACGTATCTTATTTTGATTAAATGAATAGGACTATGCCTTTTTGTAGGTCATGCTAGCCTTAAATGGGGGCAGAATGGGGTTATTTTAAAATGTGGAGAAATCATTTCATGATCATTACAACACCCACACAAACAGACTTAATTCATTTATAAACTTGAGCTTCATCAGGAAAACACGACATTAACTGGCTTTTCAAATGCCAGAGAATGGTTCATTAGCTTTAACTGTAATATTATGATGACAATTCATGTAATATAATGGGGAACCACATCTTTTTATCTACATAAAAATAATGTATCTCTGATGAATTTAGGATTTCTGACAGTTCAGCTATCAAGCCTTGATATACATTCATGTAGCATATTGAAAAGGCATATTTCCACTGTTATGCTACATTTAAACTGACCAGGAATAGAACTGAACAATGACTCTTTGATTTAAAAGACTATTTATGGTATATAATAAGCATTAGACCATGCAGCATTTACATATAAGGGATTGAAAGGAATCTAAATTTCCAAGTATGTTCTAATTAGAAGTGACACGGACAGAGTCCTCAGTTGATAACTTTTTAATAAGCTGTTATTTTTAAAAATGTTTCACAAAGAAAAGGGTAGCTATTTTACTTTATTGTAAAAAAATGTATGTTCCTCTGGGAACAAAAAAATACCCATGCAAATCATAAATGCCACAGTCTAGGAGACTTCAGCAATTTATTTATTTATTTTTTAATTTTTATGTTTTTAATTTATTTTTGAGAGACAGAGACAGTGCAAGCAGGGGAGGGTCAACGAGGGAGGGAGCTACAGAATCTGAAGCAGACTCCAGTCTCTGAGCTAGCTGTCAGCACAGGGCCTGACGCGGGGCTCGAACCCACGAACCGTGAGATCATGACCTGAGCCAAAGCTGGATGCTTAGCCAACTGAGCCACCCAGGTACCCCTAAGACTTCAGCAATTCAAAAATCAACTGATGTGGAGTACTCATAAAAGACTACAACAAAGTAAGAAAAAAATAAACAAACAAAATCCATGTATTCTGTACCTATTAGGTTCCTGGCACTATGCAGACTGCAGGGCAGGAAGGAAGACTTCTAAACAAGCTCAGGTTCCAATGTTAGAAATGGTGAGTTCCTTTTCAAGGAAGGGCCTAGGGATGTGTCAACACTTAAAAGAGAAGTATTTTGCCCCGAATAGATGAACATTGGTGAAGTTTATCAGAATAAATATGATCAGATTTACATCTTAAAGGACTATTAGTATAATAGGGTGGGTAGACAGGGAGATGGATGCTCATGTAGGCTTACGTAAAGGTAAGAATATGCCAAAGGGCAAAGTATGTTTGGGAAAAGTGCTTTAGTAATTTACAACAAGCCCTATAGGCTTTGAGGATGGAAGAAAAAGTGGGGCCCTATGAGAAAGGTCTAGAGTGGTTCATTAAAGATTCTACATTTTTATCTAGAAAGCAATATGCAATCTTTAAAGAAAGTCTCTTAATTAAGATCAAAGTTTATAGTAAGAAGCTTAACTTGTTGGCAGTTTGGGAGATGGAACTGACATAGAGCAAGGCAGAGAGAGACCTATATGGAGGAATGTACAATAATTCAACTAATAATTTAACACAGGCATAGCAAATATAATTAATTTAGCTAACCTTTAGTTCACACCTACCTGCTTTTTGTCCTCCTGTAATATACTGAATTATAGAGTGAAGGAAGCCAATTAAGAATTGTAAAATGTTCATTTAAAATCCTTATCTTTGAGTGATTACCAATATATTCTTTTTAGTTCCCTTCAAATTTTTTAACAATATTTTTTACTTGCATATCTACTAAGGGGTAAACCTTGTTAAAAAGAAAACCAAAGGTCCAATATGGCCTCAGGCTGACTCATCGAACTGTACCCAATACCTACAGACTTGCAGTTTCGGCCTACCCCAGAAATGTAGTCTTAATTGGTCAGTCAGGATTTTTCTAAGAAGCATCTATGAAGTCATCTCTCACATGAGTCCTCTTTATTCCCAAAAGGAAGATGAGGTAATCTGAGTAAGATTCCCCTGTGCTTCCCTAAAAGGGAAGGGATTCTGCCTGAAACATCCTTTCTTTTCTTTTGCTAATAACTTCTTGTCCTATCTTCCTTCCTATAAGAACCTTTTGTTTCCTATAATAGCTTGGAGCTCCCCTCTACTTGCTAGAAGAGATGCTGCCTGATTCATGAATAGCTTAGTAAAGCCAATTAGATCTTCAAATTTACTCCTTTGGATTTTTGTTTTTAAATAGAATTGTAGTGGAGTGCCTGGGTGGCTCAGTCAATTAAGTGCCTGACTTCCGCCCAGATCATGATCCCAGATTTGGTGGGTTTGAGCCCCGCATCAGGCTCTGTGCTGACAGCTCAGAGCATGCAGCCTGCTTTGGATTCTGTGTCTTCCTCCCTCCCTCCGCCCCTCCTCTGCTCTCTCTCTCTCTCTCTCTCACACACACACACACACACACACACACACACACACACACGCACACACACACACACACACACCTCACTCTTTCTTTCTCTCTCTTTCTCAAAAAAAAATAAAAATTTTAAAAAAGGACCTTGACAGCATTGTAGTAAGGATGAATATATGTAAAACTTCAACATTTCCTTGATAATCATGTGGATTAACTGCCAAAAATCACATTTAATCAAAATATAAGTAATGTAAGTCTAGGTTAAAATAAAGAAGCTTCTTCTTAGGATGGATGAAATAAGGTAAAACTTATTGGAAAAAGGTGATTTTAGACAATATTTTTAAATACTTTCAACTTATACTTAAAAAATTATGCTAACTATAAAACCAACTTTTTCAAACAGAAACAATCTAGTAGTAAGATCAAATATTTCAGTTGTCTATATTTCTGGCTATACTAACCAGCCAGAGAACGTAGAATTATAGAATATGAAATTACGCTCTATATTTAATTTTCATGTGATTGCAAACCTTACTGAAAAAATCAGAATGGGGGGGTGCCTGGGTGGCTCGGTTAAGTGTCCAACTCTTGATTTTGGCTCAGATCAAGATCATGTGGTGGTGAGATCAAGTCCAACACAGAGCCTGCTTAGATTCTCTCTCTCCTTCCTCTAGGCCCCTTCCCCCACTCATGTGCTTGCACGCACGTGCTCTCTCTCTCAAAATAAATAAACAAAATCAGAATGGAGACTGAAAATTTTCAGAGTTGTTTAATTTAAATGACACTGCCTGAGTTCTTCAACAGTGGATAGGAAAACTTGTCACCAAATTTCTCGTGGTATTTTTCTGAGCTCAAACATGATATTGAAGGGGAGCAGAATTTGCCACCCTCATATGCATATGACTCTTTGGAAGAAGGATTATTGTAAACGGATCATTTTTAAGAAAGCAGATATCTGAGAAGCTCTGAAAACCCAGCAGAAGTTACCTTTGTGTAGGACACATTTACATTTATAAAGGAAATCTGCATTTGTAAGGTTTGGTCAGGAAGAGTAAGAAAACTGAATCCCTAGAAAGTCTTAACAATGAAAGGACACAGACTCAGATCTCCATAACAACCTTAACCTTGGTTTACTGCGGGTTTTCTCCTGCTAGGCTTCCAGCGCTGTCCCTCCGTCACAGATCTATTGTCTTTCTGGAGAAGGTATTTAAGGTGATGGCTTGGGCCACTTCAGGGAGTTGCTCATTTTCCCAGATACCCCTCAGAGATGCCGGAGGTACCTGTGCTACTACTAAACTTCTCTCCTTAATCTGTCTTTGATTACCAGCTTGTCTCAGCCAACAACCTAGACGGGTAAAAGGAAAAGTTGAAGGAGGAAACAGATGCTTAAGCTGGCAAACAAATGTGGACAACTAACAGAATTTAATTTTGTCTATCGCTCAATCTATCCATAGATCGAAATGTTGAAATTATGAAGGCATTAGATATGAAAATGTTAAGTGTTTATATTCATGACTACTTTCTTCCCTGTGTGGAGATAGCTTTTGACAAAGTCCTAAAACTATGGAAGGTCCCTCCTTACAGTAGCACAGATAATGCTAGAAGAGCAATTAAGTTCATTATTACTTTCAAAAATGAAAAAGCAACTCAAATCTGAGTCAATTCTAAGAGGCAGAGCTTTGCAGATTTGCATATGAATCACTCCTTATAAAAGAGTTTCCTACTTTCTAAGGTGACATGAAAAATGATATCAGTTATTCAGGATTGAAATGTGCCAGTTAATGCAGGTTAGAGATAAGGGCAGGGCCTTGGTGCAGGTTCAGGTCCTCAACATAAAAAGACCAGTTATTGTATTTTTCTACTTTCTTCATGGGAGAAAAAGGAAGTAAGTCAGTGTTATATTTAAAAACTCTAGTACTAGATCAGAGAAAAGCAAAAATAAGATGAAAAACCACCAGGATAGAAATAATCTCTGTAAAAATGAAGTAAAGTACATCCAGAATTTTATAATTAGTTAGATACAGAAGGAAGAAAGTACTAGAGTATTGGCAACTAATATAAAAATTCTGATAGGACTCAGGCACAAGTCACTGAAAGGTATCATTTTCCAGAAAATATTCTACTGAAGTTATAGGAACCCTGAGGGGAAATGAAGCTAAGGGCACCTAACTGAAGTAAAACTTTATAAAGGGAATTCAATTGACAGACTTCTAACTTGGGTCCAAAAAGTCCAGGTTCATAAAGACTTGTAGTTGAAAGGCTGGTGGTAGGTATTCCATTTTGGAGACTGACAGAGAGCTTTGATCCTGGAGTATTTGACAGTGCTAAACTTAGTCCTGTTCCCCTATGGAAAAAGACACCTATCAGGAAAGAAGTTTATTAGTAAAATAAAAAGACAAATTTCTATTCATAGTTTTGACGATTTGGGCAGAAGTTCTAGAATTATAATTTCAAAAAAAGGAAAAGAAATGAGACTTGTTATAAAATGAGCCTACATTCAATAAGATGGTTTTTCCTTTGTAAAAAATTGAATCTCATTCCAAATTTTGTGATTTTTTTGTGTGTGTGATACACAAACTGTTTTCATCTTAAAACAAAATGAAACAAAAAAAAATAGTTCACATTTGTGTTGAAGTAAATTTTTTGCAAAGATAAAATCAATTCAGATTTTAAAAACTGACCTTTATGGTATAAAGGAATAAAAACAGTAATGTTAAATTTTGAAAGCAACTGTTCATGAGACAATTCCATAGTTTTCCCTTTTCAGATCAAATGATTTATAGCAAATTAAGATGTACAGGAGAAGTTGTGGGGAGGGGTATGTAATTTAAACATAAATTAAATCCAATACTTTGGACACTGGAGAATCTTTAGCAAAACAAGTACTTCAAGAAACAAACGGGGTAAATTACTCTCATGAAAATATTATAAATTATCCTAAATCTCAAGAAACTTTCTACTGTACAGCTTATAACTCATAGCTAACAAAACCAGACCCTCACTGAGGAGTGAGCAAAGCAAAACAAACAAAACTACATGTTTTCTGACACATATATATATATAAAAAAAAACACCCTTCTCTTTTATGACATGCAAATCTGGCCACTTTTCCCAAACAGCCCATTCCTAGGAAAGACCTTGGAAAACAATCACTTTCATTGATCCAACTGATCCATTTATAAATATTTTCTAGAGTGAAGCAAAAAGAGCCAAAATTAAAATATTAGATCACTGACATATACCACTTGCTTTCAGCACAACCTTGATTAAATGAAGTCACCTGACTTTGAGGTAGTTATTCATTCATTCATTCATTCATTCATTCTGTGACTGCTTTTCTTTTCTTTTTTTTTTTTTCATATTATATTTTTAGGTCATCTCTACATCCAACATGAGTTTGAACTCACAAACCCAGGATCAAGAGTCACACGCTCTATTGATTGAGTCAGCTAAGAACCCCTTGACTGCTTTCTATTTGCCAAGTGCTATGTTGAGTAGTAAGGAGAAAAATTTAGAATATGAAGCCATTGTTTTCAATTCTATGGGAGAAATGTGCAAAGTGATACAATTTTACATATGACCTCTAATAAAAGCAGCAAGGTATGATTGTGAAATAATAGTTAATTTAGGTCCTACCAGTTTTCTCCTTCATGAGATACAAACAGCTGGCTGAAGTTCAGGTTACCCACCAATATTATAGAGCATGGTACTTTATTTCTCTTCAGAAGAAATGGGTTTCATGGAATGTCAGAATCCATTTGCTGAGAAAAATCCAGAGGAACACCCCACCCCTTCACCTCCCCCCACTGGGCCCTGGTCAGAAAACCTATCAATCAAAATTCAATCAAAATTTTTCACGGGTTTTCTGAGTGAGACAGTCTAAGCGATCTCCCAACTCAAGGAATGCATCAACTATGTTGTGTGTTGCTTTATTTATAGGTGGGTCCAACCCAGGAAAATGCCAACAGATTAGCACCTGCAAAGTATGTAAGAATGAACATAGTGTCATTTGGGCAGATTAGAATGTTCTCACAATTTCATGTTCTTCTCTATGTGCACGGCACAGCTGTGTTAATAGTGGTCACATGACTTGCACTGGCCAATTAAAGGTATGCAGAGGCAATGTGTGTCTCTACTCAACATAAGATTTAAGAAGAAGCTTATGGCTTGGTACCTTTTCTCTCTCATTTATGATACAGACATGTCTCAGATAATGGTTGCCCCATCAGCCTGAGTTCTGAAATGAAGATAGTAAGATGTGAAGTGCAGTTGGCTCTTGAGAGACTTGTAACACCAGGGAGAAATAAACCTTTGTCGAAAGACTGCAGTTGCTCTCCTGGCATAAACCTAAGATATTACTATCTGAGGTAATATAATCATCCCCCTTAGCACTGTCAACACTTTCCAGTTTTGTTATCTTTTCCTTAAAAAGAAGTAAAAGAAGATTTATTCTAAAATAAGAGGTATTGGTTACCCTTTCTTATTTTGGGCTTTGCCAGTAAATAATTTTGCTGCACTGTAAGAACTTTTCAGGTTATGAGCACACTCTGTAACACCCCAAATTAAATCCAACTCTGTCTCTTACAGCTGTGTGATCTTGGGCAAAGAACTTCATTTTCTGTGCCTCACATTCTTCTTCTATAAAATGGAAACAGTAATGGTGTACCAATGAGAGGATGTTGTGAGGATTAACTGAGTTAGCCCAGGCAAAACAGAGAAGTATCTGGCACATGGCAATGCTTTGTATATTAATATCTACTATGAATATTACTATTATTTGCCATAAATATTATATACCAAGATATTTACAGTTTCCATAGGTAATACATTCAGTTTTACAGTTTTATGTCTTTCTGAAGTGTTGGGGGCCATTTCTGAACTCACTAAATTGAGAATACTCCTTGTGAGATTAAGGTGGGTTTGCAAGGCCTCCTGCCATCAGATGGTGACTCATAGCTACCCCCCCCACTTTATTATTTTTGCCTGAGCACTGACTCCCCAAGGCACCTTGTTAATTGGTATCCAGAGTGACTTGTCCCCTTATTCTGACAATAAAATATGCTGATTGCACCTTGTGAAAGAAACTTACCTTAGGAATTTCTTCTTTTGTGATTACAGGAGCAAATATTGCATTTCCTTAGAAACCTGTTTTTCTTTCCTTCAAGGAAACAGGCTATTGACCCCTGCTCACAAAGAACTAACTTTTGTCTTTGCTATACTAAAAACATTGTTTTGTATTTGAATGCTGAAGATACCTTCCTTCCCCATATGATAAGCATCTAAATCACCTTCACCAATCACTATTGATAAAGATTATTCAAAAGTCTTCTACAAATCTCTATTCTGGGGAATTTTTACATACCAAATAAATTTGTCATCAGAAATCATTGTCTAAGGCAAATGCCACTTCGGTGCTGTGCCCCGTACACTTAACCATAAATAAAGCGGAGTCTAAGTCAGTGCAGAGATGCCTGCTTGGTGATCAGAAAGACTATCATGGCTCTCTCATCCCTCCCTCTTTCGCTGACACCATCCATCCTTTAGGGAACCCTGGACCTGCTAGAGCTGGACTCTGGCACTCAATTCTAATCCATTAAAAAAAATCCTGTTGACTCCACATTCAAAATGTACCCAGAGTCTAAATAAACCAAATGATATCACTTCTGAGCTCAAAACATTGCAGTGGCTTCCCAAAATTCCTAGTCCTCACAACAGCCAGTTATGCCCTACAAGATCTACCCAAGGCCCAACTTCTGACCCATCTCTAATCTCATCTCCTGCAGCCACCTTTTCACTCAATCTACTACAATTGTTCTTCCCCTCCTTCTTACACACTCCAGGAATTGCCTTTGCTTTTGAGTATTTGATCTAGTTCCTTCCTCCGCCTGGAATGTTCTTCTTCCAAGCATCTGCACTACCAAGTTCCCCACCTCCTCCACGGCTTTGTCCAAATGTCACTTTCTTAATAAGGCAAACAGATCGTCATTCTGAAATTGCAACTCTCCTCCCCACACCAAAAACACTTGACACCTGTGACTCCTCTTAATCTTACCTACATTTTCTTTTTAAAATTTTTGCTATGGCACTTTCACCCTCTGTCATTGTGTGTGATTTGTTTATGATACACATGTATTATTAATACCTTTTATTTCCATAAAAATGTAAGCTTCATTGGGTAGAGTCTGTGGAATTTGCTATCCCAAAATAGGTCTCTTTGACATGTGGAATATTGTAGGCCAATTAGTTTTAAGAAACATAGATAAGCTGCTATATTACAACTGCCACTTCAGATAGCTGTGAAATTAGGTGATTAACTAGTTGGTACCTAACCTTCTAATTTTTGTATAAGTCTAATTACATGAAATACAAGTGGGGGTTTTGATTTTTTACTTTGCTTTTCCGTTTGGAGTATCATTGAAACTACTGTATTGTAAATGATGGAAAATAATTGCATATGTTAAAAAAATAAACTGTATTAAAAAATAAAATAAAATAAAATAAAAATTAAAAAAAAAAGAAACAGAAATCAAATCTCAAGAAGTTTTTCTTTTTGCTTCCCCACTAACAGCCTAAAAGAATTCTGAGGATCTTTTCCAAGACAGGAACTAGCAGCATAGATAACTACAGTATAATACGAACTACCTGTGGTAGACAGAGAAACCTAGCGAAGTCCTCCCTGTGCCCCACTGGTTCCATACGGCCCAGCAAACATTTGTTTACCAAACATTTGCTTATTTCACCTTCCTATGAATTGTCTTCCTCCTCTTTGAAGTCCCAGACCCCATCCTCTTCTCCTTAGAAGAAGCCTCAGCTGCCTGCGGGCCTCATATTCTTATGAAGCCCCTGCATGTACATAATTAAATCCGATTGTCTCCCGTCAATCTGTCTCATGTCATTTAATTCTTAAGCCAACTAAAAGAATCTTAAAAGTTGAATGAAAATTCTTCCTCTCCAACAGGTCCTTTGTTTTATTTATTGATTTCAAGCAATTAAAGTGGGACCTGACACATGATAGATGGTAAATAAATATTGTTAGCTAAGTGAACCCATAATAATTTGAGCAAATATATAAATATCCTTTTTACAAACCAAATATTTATTTAGCAGTTAACTCTGCCATCATAAAAGTTAACTTCTAAGAAATTATGCTTATTAATAGAGATAAAGTGTTAGCAAGTAAACAAAGCCCAAATGATGAGGTGTAGAGACAGAATGAGCGATTTTGTATTCATGCAGATTCTACATTCGTTTTGAAGAAGGTCAGTTATTTCAGGCTAACAAGGAAATCATGCGCTCAGAAGCCGTGAGACTGTAGCACTGTTCAGATCTGTACTTTAATATTTAATTTCATATATTTCCTGAAGGAAACTGATTAATAATTGCAGCCAGAGAAGCATATACTTTAAAAGATTGACCCCTGCAAGCTGTTGTTTTTTGAAGATTAAAATAGTACCTTTTGTCTTATAAAACCAGTCGCTGGTGTGACATCTTTCTAACTTCACAGAGCTGAAAATAAACTGAGGAAAATATGAAAGATAACTAATTAGCGACATGCTTTGCAGGGTTTTTTGTTTTTATTTTTGTTTTGAGACAACAACAAAGTGGATCGGTGCATATTTGGAAACTTTGAGTTGATCCTTATAAATATTAATGTGAAATTATTATGCATTTTAAAATTCCTTTCTATCTTAACCAATTTGCCTCATCCCCAAGAACATTGTTAACTTTCAAACTCTAGCTTATATACATTAATCTAGGAAGAAGGACCAAGGATGATAAAACTAGCACCAAATACAGTTTCTACTGCACAGCCCTTCAGCACCCTCATATGAGTCTCCAATCAGTGGCTCCAGCTTAGTTTGGGAAATGAACAGCTGGCGGCTATCCACAGAAAGTATAATCTTTTAAGGACGATGAATAAATTAAATCTGATGCAATAAATTGTTTGAGGAGAAACACAGTGGTTCTATTTCTCCTCAATGCCCTCTTTAATTTAATCTTGCCCATCATCCTACATGAAAGCCTTCTGTGTCTTCATTATAGCCCTCTTCCCTCTTCAATTTTTAAGTTCTTAATGGAAACCAATAATTACTTCCAAGAGATTTGGCTTATAGTCAAATTTCCTATAAACACCTTCATATTATTAATCAAACTGCAAATGATAAAAGAGAATTAGTAGATATGAATGCTTCTGAAAAGTTAAATGGAATATATAGAGGGCTTATGCACTTTGGGTTAGCTACATTTGTACGCCTTATTAGAAATAAAAATGCTGTCAAATATTCTTAAATTTATAATCAGCAGACAGAATTAACTTTTAGAATTAAAAAAAAGAAAGAAAGAAAGAAAACTGGTCTTTCCCATGCTTATTGAGGGTCTTTTCCACTTTAAATAGAATTTTTAAAATTTATATTAAGGATACGTGAATTGTTTTCTTTCGGTGTAGTAGGTTGGCTTCCACACAAAAAACATTGAAACTGTCAAAAACCTACCCTGAAACCCAAGAAACTTACACTAAAAATAAAAACTCTCTACCCTATTCACAACTGGCAATTAGCAGTTTTATCATTAATGAGAAAAAATTGTCTCTGGATCTGCAAGAATAATCTGAAGAGGAACATAATAAAATTATCAAAGGATAAGGAATTCTCAGCCTTTACATTTAGGAAATTTCTTTCATTGGAGCCAGTGAGAGGTAAAATCTAGCATTGAAATGCTTTGGCTCAAATGAACCTTGACATAGTACTATAATCTGAGACCAATCACAGTGGAAGATGAGCAGTGTGTTCAGACATTTAGATGTGACACTCCTGGTTATGGCTTGCCCAGCTGAATTAGTATCAAATAAAACAACCATCCCAGGCCTTTTTACACTCTGGCAACAAAGATCCGAAAGGAACTTAAAGCTTTAAAGCAGATATTTGTCAGGGCTGATGCAGCCCTCCACTAGTCACCTTGCTAGGACAATGAAAAAGAAAAATTTAGCTATTAACAGCTGTGTCCTCATTGCTACTATTTCCTTTTGAAATGATATGAATTGGGCACTATTTTTGAAATTAATTGACACTATCGACTGAGTCTCCAGGCTTTCTTTTGAGAAGCAAACCCATAGCTATTTAGTAATTAGAATGACAGTTCTCAAATTTTGCAAGGAAATCCTTCTGCCCCCCACCCCCCTTTTTAGTGCTTTAAATCATAGAACAATTCTCACTGGGAGGAAGCCTATTTAAAATAATCTGTGGGGCTTTTAAAAATGATGCATGTCCTGAAATTCCCCATATAGGCACTTCCTCCTCAACACCTACTTTTAACAATTATTAGAACTTCAGGATCCTAGCATGAGCTGTTACAGTAATGCAAAGATTACAATGGAAAAGAAACACCATTCTGGAAATTATCTCCCAGGTCTACCCCACAGAAGTAGCTATTCAGATCCTTTCTTCAGAAGAAACAGAAGAGTAGCCATTATAGTCACTCAAAACAGAACAAGAAAACCCAGCTCCCTTCTCCTCATGGATCTGATTCTTTAAAAGCCACAGGAAATAAGCTTGACAGAATGGTATCAGGCAGGCCTGGGTTTGAATCCTAACTTCTGCTATTTAAGTTTTGACCTTTAACAAATCCCTTTTCTTCCATGAATCCCATGTTTCTCCTCTGTAGCAAAGGTCCGACAACCACCTTGTCAGTTCACTAAGTGTATGTGAAATGACCTATTAAAAAGCACTGGGCTTGGTGCAGAATGTGCACTCAATATCTGTTAGCCTATGCTCCCTTAGAAACTGAAATAATACCTTGCAGTTATATGCCACATTTTGAATTCCTGATGTGTTTTCACAAGTGTTATCTCGTTCACTTTTTAGAAGAAAGAAGGAAAGAAAAGAAGAAGGGAGTTATGGGTAAGGTTAACAACTATTATCCCACTTAAAGGAAATAGCACGGAAAAGTTGGTAGAGTATCCAAAATCACACAGAATCTGACAAAGATTCAGATTCTGGAAACAATTTGGTACAACCTGTTCTTTTAATAAATGAAGAGATAAAAGTTCAGAGAACTTCAGGAGGAAGTTAGAAGCAAACTGTTCTGTTTTCTAGGACAGTTGTCTTCTAACTATAAGTCTTTGTTCCTTACATGTTGGGACCTAGCCAGAAAGCAAGCTTGGTGGGAGCAGATTGTGGACCTATTTCCCCCAGGGTTTGGGAGAAAAAAAGTATTTACATTATTCTAGAATACTCAGGAACTTTTCCCAAAATCCTGCCTGAGCCTTGGCTACCTTCCATATTCATATCCAGGGTAGTATTACCAGCCCAAAAAATTGAAAAAGTGATTACATGAGTAATCCCACACATGTAATTATGTTATGTAATTCTGTATGACAAAATAGTACTAAGCCCTAAAAATATATAATAAAATAAGGCTAAGAAGACTAATACAGTTAGAACTTTTCCCATGGTGACCCTTTTAACATTTAGAAACTTAAAATGAAAAATTAATTTAATATATATTATATATTCTAATATATAGCATCTAAATAATCTCTACTTTACTGGTGCCCTAATCACTGGTGCCCAGTTGGCAACTAGATAATACAGCACTTTCTTCACATTTGTCTTCAGCTCTTGAACACCCTGACGAGGTCTGAGTCCCTTCTCTAATTTTTTTTTCTCTCCTTAGTCCCATACTTTTTCCATGTATACTTTCTGCTTCTGATTCCATAGAGATAAGGACTCCCTACCTTTCCAGTCCCAGGGCCAAATCCAGATTGATGAACATGCTGTGTCACTGAAAAAGAATTTTAAAAGATAATATCTTGATGGTGTAAAGTTATCTATGATGCATCAAAATACTGCATCTAGCAGTAAGCATTACATTGTAAATCTTTAGTCACAGAATTTAACTTTGGGACAGCAAGTGGCCTCTTGGTTTTGGAAGTATGGA
The DNA here is from genome assembly GCF_006229205.1 of Suricata suricatta. Lineage (NCBI taxonomy): Eukaryota > Metazoa > Chordata > Mammalia > Carnivora > Herpestidae > Suricata > Suricata suricatta. The sequence continues at coordinate 29,702,675 of NC_043701.1, forward strand.
TTCAGTGCAGAAAAATTACATGAAAAAGGAATATAAAAGCCAGTTAGATGGAGATACATTTAATAGGTCATCATCCCTTTGCTTCCGCCCCTCAAAAGTTGTAGGGCAATCTAAAGAAATCGTCCTTGCTTCCAAGCCTGATGTTCCTCATACACATTACCCTGCCTGTGTTTGGTCATCAAACTCATAGATTTCTCATCTATCAAGATGACGCTTACTTTTCCACTGGACTATGTGATTCACCGTGATGCTCTCTGCTAATTGCAATCATTTCCACTTCGATTCATAATTGTCTATAGTTACTTACAAGTAAGGGTGTAGCCATAGGCCTCCTACAAGCCTTCCTTCTCTATCTGAACATTTTAAATTAATTTGGGGAAAACAATTTTAAACTTCTATTAAATTCTTATTTTATTCTTATTTAAATTAGCACAAAGGAGCATCTGGGTGGCTCAGTTGGTTAAGTGCCCGATTTCGAGCCCCACATCAAAGAAAGAAGGAAGGGAAGGAGGGAGTGATGGGTGAGGTTACTGACGGCTCAGAGCCTGCAGCCTGCTTCGGATTCTCCCTCTCTCTCTCTCTCTCCCTCTCTCTCTCTCTCTCTCTCTCTCTCTCTCTCTCTCTCTCTCTGTCTCCCTCTCTCTCTCTCTGCCCCTCCTCTACTCATGCTCTCTCTCTCAGAAATAAACATTAATTTGTTTTTAAAATAGGAAAAATAAATTAGCACAAAGTTCTACCCTTTATATTTTAAATCATATTTACAAGTTATTTTTAACATATGTGATTCTTACCTAAACATCCATTTTTCATACTTCCGATTATTTCTAATGATACTACACATACAGTTCTATTTAGAACATGTGTGTCCTGTTTGAAAAACTTCGTTTATCTTTTCTTGCAGGTCCATTTTCCACTTCTTTCTTTTCTGTAGCCCTATCACCATGGGCGTCAAAAAGTATTAAGTAATTGCACAATTGACATGCTGGTATTTTTCTCATCTCTGCATTCATTCCCCCAGGCTCAGCACCTCTGCCCTCACCTCAATCAGGAGAAGGCAGGATTGTTTAGGGCACTGACTAAATCTAGCTGCAATAAAGGCAAACACACACCTGCATCTCTGTCCTCTCTGTGTAAACACTGAAAAAGGGAACTGGAGCTCTAGCAGAGGCACTGACCTTTTGTCTAACTTATGCCTGGCCTCTCAGTCTTCCTAATCCTGCAGGTCCTCACCTCATATGCAACCTGCTGAATGGCTACTGTCTGACATAATGCCCAGTCCTGCCTCCCCTACCCAGCCGTGAACTTTTGCTGCCCACATCTAAGAGTGTTTGCTAGGCTCAAAATACATTTCAAAAGCAGGCTTTTTCAATTAGTGCTCTTGAATTAGCTCTTTATTTCCTTCCTTCCCTTTGTTCCCTCCCTTCCTCCTTCCTTCCTTTTTCTGTCCCGCCTTCCCTTCTGGATTCAGGGGAGATTCCTTCCTTCCTTCCCTCTCTTCCTTCCCTTTTTTCCCCATCCTATCTCAAAGCAAAATATAAAGATAAGTAACAGCTGTGAACTTTACCTTGACTGTGTCATAACATCACTATCTTGTTATATTTTTAAATGCTTCTTCCTAGAGCTTTTTCTACAATATAAATTTCATATTCCAATATATTCTTTTACAGTTGATAACTCTTTGTTTTGCTTACAATCTTTGTTCTCCTCCTGTCCTCATCTTATCCTTAAGGCATGTCTCCTAGTCTATGAGTAGTTTTGCTTTGCGAGGTGACCTACTCACCTCACTGTTTTTCTCCAAAGAAATGTGGGTATCAAAAATGCCTCCACTTACTATACCAGGCTTCCTTCTGGAGGACACTTAATACAGAGCTGTTGATAGCACATAGAACAATGGTAAGGTCCTCCTAAGAGTAACTGGCAAAATGAAATACAGAGCTGATGTCAGGGTTGAATTTATAAAGTAGGCATACTATGAATGAGAAGTAAGACAGAAGTTAGAAATTTAGAAATTTGCCATCTCAGATTAATACAGCTGACTCTTGAGCAACACGAGGGTTAGAGGCACCAATTCCCATACAGTTGAAAATCTGCATATTATTTTTGACTTTCTCCAAATGTAGCTAGCCTAAAATAATAGTAGCCTACCGGAAGCCTTGCCAATAACATAAACAGTTCATTACCACATATTTGGTATGTTATATGAGCTATCCTACTACATTCTTATAAGGAAGTAAACTAGAGTAAAAAATGTTACTAAGAAAATCATAAGGAAGAGAAAATATATTTGCAGTGCTGTACTGTATTTATTGAAAACAATCTGCATATAGGTGAACTTGTGCAGTTCAAATCCTTATTGTTTCAGGGCCAACTGTACATTTAGCAAATGTCTACTGAAAATCTACTATGTGCTAGGCACTGTTCTACATGCTTGGGATGCATCAGTGAACAAAATAGACAAAGGTACAGGATTCAATACCATGCTAATTCAAAAACTGGCAAAGGTGATACAGTTAGCCAACTGAATATCTAGAAAAAAGTGTTCCGGGTAAATTAAAAAAAAAAAAGGCAGTAAGAAGGCAGATGAGGCTGGAGTGGAATGAGCAAGACGAATGGCTGCTGGAGAAATATCAGAGGAGCAGAGGGTAAGGAGATGTCAGGGAAGAGTGTCAGGATGGGAGATCACGGAGGGCCATGTTGACTATTATAAAAACTTTGGGTTTCATTCTGTTTCAAATTGGAAACTATTGCACAACTCTGTGTAGAGAACAACCAAACTTGGGTTTCAGCAAGATAACTCTGGCCACTGAAATGGGCAAGGATCAAGCAGAGATTCTGGTTGAGCAGCTGGTGCCATGATGCAGGTAAGTGATGACAATGGCTTTGACTAGTGTGGCAGCAATGAGAAGTGGTTGCCCTCCAGCTGCATTTTAAACACAAAGTGATAGATTACAGGTGCGAGAGAAAGAGACGAAAATCAAGGATGACTCCAAGAGGTTTCATCTGGAAATTGGAAAAATGTGCTTTCCATCATCTGAGTGAGCTAAGATGTCTGGGACAGCTTAGAGGAGAGCTTGTGGGGAAGATTAGTGGTTTAATTTTGGGCATATGGACTTTGAGAAATTTATTAGACATCCAAGAATTTAGACCAGAGTCATCCTAAATATCTCTCTTCTCTCCCCTTTTTGTCCTTGGTTTCCCAGTTATTGTCCCTCTATAGGTCCATGTTAGTCATTTCCAATAGAAAATACTCTGTTTGGAGCTTCCTGGTTTTGTTCATCTTTGGTCCAACCTATGGTCGTATTCAATAGAAAGGCAGAATATATTGTATGATTTCCAAAGATGAAACACATTTCACTGTTGAACTGATTTTGATAGTAGGCCATAATATATAGACTATGTCACGGAATTATAGGCTTTTAGGAAGCTCAGGAGGAATCTATAGGAAGTCTACAGGAAGCTCTTTTTTTATACTGAAAGAAGCTGAAGGTTGGCAAGGATAAATGATTTTGAAATGGCCACTCATCTAATTATTACAGAGCTAGAGCTAGAACCCAGGAATCATGCGATCTAGTCAAGCATGTGACCTCCCAACTGATTTCCTTCTTTTTGCTATTATGCACGTGCTGCAACATTCACATTCTATCTTCAAATTTTTATTTGGAAATATAACTAAATACCAGACGCTTAGCAAGGATTACCACTTTCCTGGCCTTGAAAACCAAACTCTTTTCTTTTCCTTCCTTTTCTAACTAAATGCCTTTTGAGACCTTCAGTTGACCTCAAGATGAATAGAAGTATGGATTGCAAAAATGTCAAGCAGATAAATGATCTGCCCCAATAAGATGGCCTGGGATTTAAACCAGAGAAAATGTAACTTTTTAACTTTTAAAGATATTTAAATGGGTAGACCTGGGCTCCGAAAAGTCATTTATGGACACGGTGCCGGACTACTGGAATTTTGAAAAAGAATTTACGGCAGCATTTTTTTTCCCCTACTACACACCTAATTATAATTTCAGACTGAGAAGTTTGCGGTCAAATGAGAATAATGGATTAAATCCCACCCACTTAGGTAATACTGAATAGCTTTCATTATAACCATCTACAGTTACATGAAACATAGATTATTGGTTTGGTTATCATCTTTAAGCTGTACTTTCTATATCTTCTTCAGGAAATCCTCACAAGGCCATGATGTTTATTGGATTCACAAAGAAGGCATTAGATTTATCGAGAACTGCAAATCCTTCTATTTAGCTCTGACAGTATAGAAATAGCCTAGACTTCTTTAGGGTGATTAGTCAGCTGCACAATAATCTTTAAATAGAATTAGAACTTACTTCAGAACTTCCTCTCAACCAGGTTCTCTCATTACATTAATGATCCAAATAGGGATTAATGGCGATTATAGCAAATCAGTAAGTGAAATTGTTGAAGCTGTGTTTTTAAGCACTTCCACTTTTGCCTTTCTGCTTTTCAATCTTCAGTTGTGGCTGTCTCCTTTGCATGTGGCAGGTTCAACATGCAACTCACTCACTAGGCACTATTGTTGCTAATTCTTCTCGTCTGCCCTGAACGCCTCAAATCACAATTCTCCATCCTCAAATCAATGACTTTTACAAATTATCCGTTTCAGCTCAGGAAGGTGATTTATTAAAAATTTAACGTAGGCAGATAATCTACTGAGAAATTAATTTCTGTTTTATTTCAAAGCTGTAGTCATTAAGAAAAAAAAAGATGGAATAATGTCTCATCTCTAAGACTACACCAAGAAATGATTCCTAAAGACTGAGCTCTGCTTATACCAGGAAGTGGGAAACAGAATTTTTGTGTGTGTTTCAGAACTAGCAATAAGAATTTTTTAGGCTGTGATGGGCTAAAGGCAATTCTTTATGCAGCCCTTGCTTTCTAGGTTTAGGTCCTTGTATACTTGGGTCACACAGTAAGCTGCAGCTTGCAGAAGTAAAGGCTTTTGACAGTCAAAAACAGAGGGGCCATTTCTGAGATTGTGTAATCACCATCCAACTTGTGTGTGGGCACAGAGGCACAGGTTGGTTCTTTTGCAAAAACAAAAGACCAGTACTGAAAGTCCTACCATATGTGTGTCTGTAGGGAAAGGATGGGTGTTTGAGCTGAACTTAATTTGATTTAAAAAAAGATATATGTTGGTGCCTACACAAATGTTTTAAAAGAATCTTACCTGTTGCTTACAGATAATAGCCTCATAAATAACACAAAGTAGAAAAAGAAAAACAAACCCCAAAACGATCACATCATCTAAAGGCTTTGATGACGTAAAATTAGTCAAGCACCATTTCCATGTTTTGACCTCTGTGAATTTCTTGAAGGGTTCCACTGTTTTCCTGTACCTAAAATTTTACTTTGGTTTAAACTGAAATGTGTGTAATAATGGAATCAAGCTTTAGAGATAAGGACCAAATCACATTTTTTTACATAATGAAAGGCTACAGAAAAAGTGTTAGTGACAGGGAAAAATAAAATCAAATGTCACTGTGTCCCAAGCCATCTAAACCAAATGCCTAATCAAAAACTTCATTGGAGCCACTTGGTCCACTCATTCTATTTTCCAAAGTGAATGTTACAGAGCCAAATATTGGTACAAAGGACTTATATTTGTGCAGAATATACATATATATATTGTTTTTTTTTCTTTAATCTTGATAGATTTTTAAAGCTTGCAGATCAAAGGCTGGAGTATGATATGACATATTAAGTATATGGCACGTGCGATAAGATGAGGGGGAGGCAGAGATAGTTTTGATAAACTTTATCAATAATAGAAGGCTTTGGAAATCTTTGATCAGAAAAGTTACTAGGCCAAAAAGTAAAAGATCAAAAGTTACTAGGCCAAAAGATTTTGCCCTCTCTCTGCAAAATCTATCAGTCTTGGTACATAATAAAGGTCTAAAAATATATTGTACTGAATTTTAGTGAAAATGAGGTGTAGTAATCATCCTTCTCAGTAGCCTAACCGGAATTCTGCATGAAGAGTTATCCTGTCCCCGAAGGAAAAGGCGGTATTTACATAATTTCCAAACTGGTTAATTTTCTGGTTAAGAAGATGGAGAAAACTGTTCCCATATTAAAGCATTTTTCATTATCAAGGAGAAGTTTCTAAAGCCCACCTGCCTTATTCATAGTGGGCCTTTCCTTTTATGGGAAAGATAAGGAAACAAGGAGGAATAAAATTTACCTTATCATTTATACAAAATAGATATAAGTTTTTGTTTGTTTGATTTTAGTTGTAGGTGAACTAAACATTGTGAAGACACATAAGGTCTTAAACTAACATGAGGTCTCATAATATCTGAAATGCTTGGAGAGGTCTAGCCTTCTGTGGCTTATAAAAGTGGTGGTACAAACCACAGTATGTTCAAAAGGTCACCAGAGAGGTGATATATAAATACATATACAATTTATACAAAGATAAAACAATTTCCCTTCCTCCCACATATTACCTTAATAACTTTTAATATACAGAATGTGTCTTGTTATAGAGAGAGAAGGAATACCTTCACTGGCAGAACATCCAAGAAAACGTTTAAGCACATGACATAAATTCTTTCCCAAATTTGCCATTTATAAGTAGGCTTCAGAGAGAGCTCAATCTGTTGCCATTGCAGGAAGCACTGACTATCTTAACCTGACTTATTCTGACTTGTAAAGTTCTACTACTACTAATCCCTTATGAAGAACAACAGGAAGGATTAAACACTGAGGATCAATGAATGCTTCCTACGGCTTGTGAGGGTCTTTCTTTTTCTCTTTTAAAATATCTGGGGGTGCATGGGTGGCTCAGTGAGTTAAGCATCGGACTTCAGCTCAGTTCATGATCTCATGGTTTGTGGATTGGAGCCCCTTATCGGGTTCTGTGCTTCAGCTCAGAATCTGGAGCCTGCTTTGGATTCTGTGTCTCCCTCTCTCTGTATCTCCCCTACTTGTGCTTGCTCTCTGTCTCTCTCTCTCTCACAAAAATAAATAAATAAACATTAAAGGAAATAAAATAAAATAAAATAATCTGATCTATATGCTACAAAATAGCCCCTGTTGTGATCAACAAAAGTTTACAATGTATCTATCGTAATGATGATACACACACACAATGAATGCAATGTAGGAAGTAGGGAATAAAATCCTTAACTTTAATCATGAAGACAAAATGTGTATGCACAAAATATCCAAAGATCTATGACAGACAGCATACAATCAAATCCTTTACTGAAGAATATAGTCTATAATGTAGGTTAATAATTCACTGATAACAAACCTCAAGCAAGACTGATCCCTATAGAAACTAAAATTAAAGGTAGCCTTTACAAAATAATGAGATTAATAAAGAAGAGTTGGGTAGAGCACTTCAGACAAGATAAATCCATGAACAAATGCCTAAGGGTAGACTTATATACAGGGTCTTACATTAGAGTTACTGCTGATATTGAGCTAGTAGAACTGGGTCAGGCCAGGAGAAAGAATGAGACAAGGTTGGATAGGCAAAATATAACAAACTGAAGGCATTAAATCACTAAAATGAAACATCTGAACTCAATGCAACAGACTATGGCAATTGTTTACCTCATGTACCAGCAAGAGATCATTTTAGTTTTTATCAATCTGATTAAAATGTATGTATTGATAGTCAAGCCATCGCAACACTTTTACGTCTCTGCTAGATTCTGCTATGGATAAAGAAGGAGGGAGAGAAACATTGCTAACTTGAAGGACTATCCTAATATCAACTTTGGGAGAATTTTTCAAAGCATCACCATTTCTACTAACAGTAATTGCCAACCTGTTATATACACCAGTTACACACACCTTGATAATTCCTATGTAAGTACCTTTGCTCTTAGAGTCTATTTCCATCATAAGAAATACTCTTTCTCTTTATTTATTTATTTATTTATTTATTTATTTATTTATTCATTTATATTTATCTTTGAGAGACAGCACAAGCAGGGGAGGGTCAGAGAGAGAGGGAGACACAGAATCTGAAGCAGGCTCCAGGCTCTGAGCTGTCAATACAGAGCCTGACACAGGGCTTGGACCCATAAACTGTGAGATCATGACCTGAGCTGAAGCCAGATGCTCAATCGACTGAGCCACCCAGGTGCCCCAAAATACTTTCTCTTGTGTCAATTTTTTTCCAGATAATAGTCATCTATGACATTCTAGTTTACATCTCCTTTTCTCTAGCATATGTATTAGAATCACTTCCATCTATACTATACTTAACTCTCAAATTTTTAAACACCTATAGTAACTTTTTTTTTAACTCACTGGAAATAATTGTCATGTTTGCTGCTTATTATGCATTGAATTATGTCCTCCCAAAATTCATGTCTTAGACCCTCCATCCTGGGTGACTATATTTAGAAATAGGATCTTTAAAAAGGTACCTGATGTTAAATGAGATCAAAGGGAGTGGGGGTTAATCCACAGGAGGCAAAGAAACACTAGGAGTACAAGCACAGAGAAAAGCCCATGTGAGAACACAGCAAGAAGGCCGCTACCTGCAAGCCACGGAGAGAAGCCTCAGAAGAAACCCACCTGCACACACCTTGACCTTGGACTTCAGCCTCAATTACTGTGAGGAATAAATTTCTGTTGTTTAAGGCACCCAGTTTGTGGTATTTTGTTGTGGGAGCTCTGAAAAACTATTATACTACCTGTATTTACAGGAAATAAAATTATCTAATTAAAAAGTCTCTTATAATGCTTGATATATTTTATTTGTTGCAATATTATAAGATTACATACCTGTATAGATAAGAGTGGATTTCAGATTCTTACAGAGGAAAGTACTTTTTAGGAAGATTTAAAATACTACAAGGATAGAAACATGAAAACACACTTAATAATCCCAGGATAAAACAGGAAGAGCACATTGGAATGGAAATGATTTTGGCTTGGGGGACATAAAACCCTGATTTTGACTCCTGGCTCCTCAGTTAATAACTATGCAGGCTGGTCTTCAGTTTTATCATTTTACAAATTGGATAATGATAACACTTAATTTCCAGTATTATTAGAATTAGAAGAAACTGCTAGCCCCAGACTCTAATTTCTGACACTTGCTTAATAAATGCTAGCTGTTTTGACAATTTTGCATAGTACAATTAGAAAGGACATAGATAGGAAAAGAATAAATCTTGGAAAAGGGGTAGATGTATTATGAGAGCTGTGAGAGACGGTGGTGAAGTACGGAGAACAGAAAAAGGAAAAGCTTACGGCAGACAGAACAGTACTGACAAGTGCATGGTCTGAAACCCTAACTTTCTAAAGGTATCTATCCACAGGGTCATGCACTTTTTTTCCCAGCAATGCTAACTAGCCTGGAAATAACAAAAGAAGAGAATGACTGGATTCACACTAAGTTTGAGATGAGCTTGGAGAATAAGACTAAAATCGAAGAATACATAGAGAGGATGAGAGGCCTGGGAAGTACTAGATGCTTCGTCCATGCTGGATAAGAAAAGATGGCAAGACAAGAAGGAGCTGATAGCAAGAGAGGGCATGGACATGGAAATCATAATTTTTCCTGTTCCCAGTTCAGTTATTTCTGACTTTACTATGGCTTTTCAAAACCCCACACTTGGCTGCACCCAAACAGCGAGCCAAACCAGGATCCTCTACGCTGATCAACTATTGTGCCAATGGGACTTTGATTTTATGATAATCTCATTTCTCACTTATTGTCATGATACACAACTGTAACCTGTCATCATTCAGAATATTCATCTATGATTTAAAATTCCCATTAAAATATCTCTAGAGTTTATGTTTATAAAGAAAAAGCTGGGGCACCTGGGTGGCTCAGTTAAGTGTCTGACTTCAGCTCAGGTCAGGATCTCCTGGTTCATGAGTTTGAGCCCTGTGTTGGGCTCTGTGCTAACAGTTCAGCCTGGAGCTGCTTTGGATTCTGTGTCTCCCTCTCTCTCTGCCTGTCCCCTGCAAAGTCATATGTAGGAAAGCACACATTATTTCATGACTTTGTGAAAAATGTTCTAATTATATTATCACCAAGGATGGCATTCCGTCTTCTCAGGGAGCATATACCATCCCAGTAGGTCTCCATTATGGCGTTGCTGATATGGGGTTGGTGTAAAGAATTAGGTGCCCTTCCTTGATTTAAGGTTAACATAGGAGTCACAGAATTCATCCTCACGTTGAGACTGGTTTGTCCTTTCTCATAACTTTTCCTCATCTAAATGAGTTATTTGATATCCTAGGAGCTCTTAAATCTGAATTATAATACTTTAAATATTCCTTTCTATAAGAATTTAGAAAAAACAGAAATATAATCAATGTCCTCTATGTATCTAGGTAGAAGTTAATTATGCGAATTTGCTCTAGTGATTAGAGAGATTTGATTTATAAGAAATTTTCGTGGAGGATTTAGAAATACTAAGTAAAAGTTCCATAGAAATGATAAATAATGATAAAAAATGATGAAGATGTGGTATGTGCTGCATGAAATTTCTACTAGACATATGAATGCTTACTGAGCTTCAATAAAAAAGCAAGCAAGGGAGAGAAGGTCACTTTTGCTTCTTTTGACTGATAATAGCTTAAGAAAGAAAAATGATGAAGGTTACCAGGATACTGATTTGATAACTTCTTCAATCCTTGCAAAAACATGTGCCTTAATATTATTCAGTTGAACGTATCTTTTGGATACTTAATAAAACTGAAGAATAATGTAGTTTACATAATAAATATCTCATATGTAAAATGTTTATGATAAGGTTTCTTTAGAGAATTTGTTTTTCTTTTCTTTTTTTAAACATTTATTCATTATTGAGAGAGAGAGAGAGACAGAGACAGAGACAGAGATTGAGAGTGGGGAAGGGGCAGAGAGAGAGGGAGACAGAATCCAAAGCAGGCTCCAGGCTCTGAGCTGTCAGCACAGAACCCAACGCAGGGTTCAAACCCACAAGCGGTGAGATCATGACCTTAGCTGAAGTCACTTAACCGACTGAGCCACCCAGGTGCCCCTCTTTAGAGAATTTGTAACTAAAGTTGCTAAAGTAAAATACAAAATCCCTCAAAGCATTTTCACCTATATCAAGTAAGTGTCCCCTTAGTCACAGGGTCCTTTATGTGTATGTACCCATTTCTGCAGTGGATGTCTTACATGAAAGACCACCAGATTAGTTAAAATAAACCTCAATGAATGCCAAATGGCCTAGACTTATCTCTTCCTCAGAACTGAGGCTGAACCCACTTCCACGTCAACTAATACAGTCTAATCTTTTAATTTAAACTTTTATTAATTACTTTAAAAAAGAACAATATTAAACGCATTCCTTGTTCAGCTAAATAATATCTTTCTCATGAAAAATAATTATGTTTTCTAAAATAAATGAGAAAAGTGGCTTTTTTTGTATTTTTACAAATCTCTAACAATGAGCTTGATAGAAGACAGTAGGACTCTCATGTCTGTTACTGGATTCAACCTGTTGAGATATGCTATTTTGGCTGAAATATATGAAGACAATCTTGTCTCACACAAAAAAATATTTGGGAAGGAATGATATATTTTAATGATATTTTCAGATAACTGTGGATATTCTGTTTTGATACTATACCAAATCTTGACAAGTGGCAGTTTCTAAAAGATTAGTTATGAGGTGGAATCGGAAACCATATCAATGAATTTGTCATTTTCTCTTACATTAAAATCTATTCCCCTAGCTTATACTTTGAACGGGTTTTTGACTCAAGCATAATTTTGTAACATCCTGCACTGGACATTTACACAATATTAGTTACCTGACCTGGCTTATATTCATTTTTCAAATGTTGATAGATATCAACATCACAACACCATATTACATACCTAAATATATGTAAATATATAATACATATATAAAAATGTCTCAACACCACCACCAATCATATCAGAGAAGTCTTGGGAAGTTGTAAAACTCATAGTAGTGGTTATGACAGGCTCAGTTAATTAATTTTTGAGAAAAAGTCTGCTAAATTCCCTCATTTGAATAACCATAGTTGGCATGTCAGTAGTTCTTTAAAAACAAAAACAAAAACAAAAATGGCATCGTATAAAAAAGTGCCTACTTTAGTTTGCCACTTGAACAAGTGCACAAGTGTTTTTCTTGAGACAGCCAGAGTGTTTTGTTTAAAGAAATGCATATGCATATTTAGCATTTCATCACACAACATATTCAAATATTAACAATCTCAAAAGTTCAGAACTAAGTGAGACTAATAGCTTTTCACTGCTTCCACAGTATTGAGACTGGTCTCTAATTTTATGTTTTTTAATTTTTTAATGTTTATTTATTTTTTAGAGAGAGTCAAAGTGCCAGAGGGGGAGGCACAGAGAGAGAGGGAAACACAGACTCTGAAGCAGGTTCCAGGCTCTGAGCTGTCAGTACAGACCGAGACATGGTGCTCAAACTCACTAGCCATGAGATCATGACCTGAGCCGAAGTCAGATACTTAACCGACTGAGCCACCCAGGTGCCTCATGGTTCTTAATTTTAAATCTCAAAATACAGCAATGAGGAATATGATAATCTGGTGCCACTGCCTTCATTTGTGCTAAGGTACCTTTACTCACTGCTTTGGCAGCATCAGTGCAAATATCAATACAGGGAAAAGGCAAATAATGTCCTAGAATATTATTTAAATAGTTGGACTCTGAATTCTCTAAAAGTATTTCAGATCCCCTCAGGGGTCTGTGGAGCACAATTTGAGTAGTTCTGTAGTCAAAACTCTATCTTGAGGTCTAGACCCATATGTTCAATGGTCTACCAGATGTCCTATAAGTACTACTATTTCAAGACTCTTAATTGATTAATGGTCATATGATCATTGTTATTCCTCGTCCCCCAAGCTGTTCTTTCATTTCCTATCTTAGGTAGCATCTTTATACAAGTCATTGAAGTCATAAATCTAGGAGCCACTCCTGATTTTTCTTTCTCCTCAAACACTTGTATCCAATTAGTCACTATGTCCAATCTCTTATATATATTCATTTCTGTCCAACACTATTAAGATTGGATTAGTTCAAGCTTTCAGCACCTCAAAAAAATTGTCCTGTGTTTAGTTTGCTTCCCCCAGTCTCCTTCTCCTCCTATTCATACTCCACTCATTTCTAAAGTTAGCTTTTGAAAAAGCAAATTTAAATGATGCAACATTGAGAGATGAGGCTTTTGTCACACAGTACTGGCCTCAATTCCTTAACTCTGCCACTTCCCAGCTGGGCAACTTTAGCAATTACTCAGGCTCTGTGTGTTAATACTGCCTGCCTTTATATAAAAAAAAAAGAGTAAAGATATTTATCATATATGGTTGCAAAGGTAGGGATAATTCCTATAAAGCATTATTTAGGTGAATTCATAGAAAGTATTATCACATAGCCTAATCTCTAGGAAGCTGTTGATAAATGTTAACAATTATTGTCAGTTCTTTCCTTAAAATTCTTCTCACTTTGATGTAAAAAAATATCTGATTATGCTTTTCTCATTCCTGGACTATATTATCCTTGAAGTTGGAGACTTTACTTCTCCTCACTTTATACCCAGTGCATGGCACATCACTTGAAACATAATTGGTACTGCTTAATGAATTCAGTTAATGAATTCTAAGTTTCTCTGAATTATCTACAATGTAGACTTAGTTTATTACTATTGAAGTTTTTAAGTCAGAGGTATCAATTCTTTAGGATTCTACCTAATTACTAGAGGAAAATATATTGTAATATGTAACCACATATAAGCTAAATTATATACTCGGATTAATCTGCTAACATATTATCCTGACTGGCAAAATCCTAAGCCACTTTCACTTATTTTTTAATTTTTTTAAATTTTTTGCATTTTAATGGCATTTCAGTTAATTCTCTTTTTTCTTTATTTCCTTTCTCTCTCCCTCTTTCTCTCTCTCTCTCTCTCTCTCTCTCTCTCTCTCTCTCTCTCTCTCTCTCTCTCCCTCTCTTTCTTTCTAGTTTATTGTCAAGTTGGTTTCCATATAACCCCAGTGCTCATCCTAACAAGTGCCCTCCTCCATGTCCAGCACCCATTTTCCCCTCTTCCCCACCCTCATCAACCCTCAGTTTATTCTCAGTATTTAAGAGTCTCTTATGACACTTTCAACAATAGACAAATCAAGGAAAGAGCCTAAATGTCCATCACCTGATAAATGGATCAAGAAGATGTGGTAGATATAAATATAATGGAATACTACATGGCAATGAGAAAGAATGAAATATGGCCATTTGTAGCAAAATGGATGGACCTGGAGGGAGTCATGCTAAGTGAAATAAGTCAGGCAGAGAAGGACAGATACCATATATTTTCACTCATAGATCTAGCAGCAGAAACCTAATAGGGGACCATTGGAAGGGGAAATGGGGAGAAAATTGGGGAGAGGGAGTGAGGCAAATCATGAGAGACTTTTGTATGCTGATAACAAACTGAGCGCTGAGAAGGGAGGGGCGAAGGGGAAGGTGGGTGATGGTCATGGAGGGGGGCATTTGTGGGGAAGAATCCTGGGAATTATATGGAAAGCAACTTGGTAATAAACTATTTAAAAAAAAAAAGTCTCTTATGGTTTGCCTCCCTCCCTCTTCTTAACAAATTCCCCCCCTTCCTCACTCCCATGGTCCTCTGTTAAGTTTCTCCTGTTCCACATATTAGTGATAACATATTGTATCTGCCCTTCTCTGCCTGATTTATTTCACTTAACATAATACTCTCAAGTTCCATCCACGTTGCTACAAATGGACAGATTTTATTCTTTCTCATTGCCATGTAGTATTCCATTGTATATATAAATCACATCTTCTTGATCCATTCATCAGGTGATGGACATTTAGGCTGTTTCCATGATTTGGCTATTGTTGAAAGTGCTGCTATGAACATTGGGGTACATGTGTCCCTATGCATCAGCACTCCTGTTTTCCTTCGGTAAGTTCCTAGCAGTGCTGGTCATAGGGGAGTTCTATGGATAGTTTTTTGAGGAACCTCCACACCTAAGCCTTTTTTTAAAAATAGTTTATTGTCAAATTGGTTTCCATACAACACCCAGTGCTCTTCCCCACAAGTGCCCTCCTCCATCACCACCACCTCTTTTCCCCCCTCCCCCTTCCCCTTCAACCCTCAGTTCATTTTCAGCATCCAATAGTCTCTCAAGTTTTGCATTCCTCTCTCTCCTCAACTCTCTTTCCCTCTTCCCCTCCCCATGGTCCTCCATTAGGTTTCTCCTGTTTTCCTGTTAAACCTATGAGTGCAAACATATGGTTTCTCTCCTTCTCTGCCTGACTTATTTCACTTAGCACAACACCCTCGAGGTCCATCCACTTTCCTACAAATGGCCATATTTCATTCTTTCTCATTGCCATGTAGTACTCCATTGTGTATATATACCACATCTTGATCCACTCATCAGGTGATGGACATTTAGGCTCTTTCCATGATTTGGCTATTGTTGACAGTGCTGCTATGAACATTGGGGTACATGTGCTCCTATGCATCAGCACTTCTGTATCCCTTGGGTAAATCCCTAGCAGTGCTATTGCTGGGTCATCAGGGAGTTCTATGGATAGTTCCTACTCGACACATCCCTAAAGGCAGGGGAAATGAAAGCAAAACTGAACTCTTGGGACTTCATCAAGATAAAAAGCTTCTGCACTACAAAGGAAACAACCTAAGCCAGTTTCAAACATGTGTCTTCCAAAGACTCGGAAGATCAAAAGTCAACGTGTCCATGGGTTGGCTTGAAGATACATGAGTATTCTGTATACATTGTGGGGGGATTGTCTATTGCTTTCTTCATATTCTCAAAAGAGGTCTGTGACCCAGACAAGGTTAATAACTATTGTCGAGGAGGATGGCAGATAATATAATACTAGCAGTTGGCAGAGTCCGTGACAAACTGATAGAGATATATGTTTTAGCAAATGCAAAACATTTTGGAACATGTCAAATCATAAAGTGAAGACAACTGCCTACCAGGTCTATATTTATTTGAACTTTGAAGATAAATCATAGGAAGTCCACAACTCTGAACCCAAAGCCTGACCTCTGAACATGAGCCAATAAATAATATCATTAAATCACCATGCCAGTTTTATTGCACACTTCTTTAATGTGTATTTTGTATTTGTTGCCAACACTGCTGGAGGCTTGGAGAGACCCTGTGCTGATTATAACCCTGACTTTTGTTTGTGTGTATTCTCTTGGATTTTGTAAGTGAGCTGATTTAAACAAATAAGTATATTGAAAAACATATCTACGGTACATAATATATAACATAGAATAGGTACTATGAATATACCTTATAATAAAACAAATATAATATAAAAAAAGAACTATAATATACAATATAAAATGTGTGTAACATATAATATATAATACATAACAATGTTTTCTAAATATATATGAATTTTCTAAGTAATAAAGCAATTAACATATCTGATGTAGATAATTCTATAAGGTTTTAAGTATAATTTAATTAAAGTCATTACCAATATTAAAGTCCATTTATATTTCTTATTATACTTAAATATCTTTACAACAACATTTAATAGGGATATAACAGCTAAAGGTCTATTTTTCTTTGGGCTCATTTTTGTGTTATTACAGCTTATATGAGATTTATTGTTTAAATACACAAAGTGAACCTGAGTGTACACTGCTTAAATCAGTATTTATCAACATAGAAGTATGATTGGAACCATAATTTAGAACATGGCAATTAATTTTACTTGTAGTATATGTTAAAAGATGTTCAATTACAGGCAATCATGTGAATAGAAATCTGTCCCTAAATTCAATTTTTTTAGGTAGAAATAACATGTATATGTTATAAGCATTAACATCCTGAAATCAAACACACTGATTAAAAATTCACAGGACTGCCTCTAAATTCACTAATGAAATAGTCATCATACTGAAATAATCATTATCAACTTTCCTGCCTTTATTATCTGTTCTTGTCTGCTTCATAAAAATTAGAAAATTAAATGCAAAACCTTTCCATTAGTGCACTGTTAAAGCTGTAAATTTAAAAACAAATCAGAGAATATGAAAGTTCAGATCCTCTTAGTAACATTAACTTGTCCAACACTGATTATATATAATTCCTGAATTGCTGGTTAGTGTTCTTAATGTACACTTTATCATAAGGCATAAGAAATGTAAGGAAATTGATGTTGTTATGAAAACTCTAACTTCTTACTTTCTTGAGTTATGAAGGTTAAAATTTGCAACCCTAACATTGTATTAGCATGGGATTCTGTGATTTAATAAAATAAACTGGTTGAAAAAATGAACCATGCTCACTCAGTAAAAATGATATCTGTTTTCTTGAATGGAACACTCACAGCACCTGAATTCAAAGGGAACAGATGAAAACTTCAATAATTTAGCAGTTCTTATAAATACTGATAGTTACCTCATAAAATGATACTATTATATATTCCTGTAAAATCTGTGAAACTTTATTTATGCAATGCTATATAACACTATCAAAATTCTTAACCATTAAATAATGTAGACAAACTCTTAACAGTATATGCACATATCAAATATATAATGAATGCAATTACTGTTCATTACATTTGTAAAGGTACCAAAAAACACAATATGAGGAAATAGTAAATAAAATTAACATTTGATTCTCATCATGATATTTGTAATGGACTACAGACTAAAAGGAGAAAAAAATGCAAAAAAACCCCAATATAAATGATAAATAACAATAAAATTCAAGCCCCAAT
Organism: Suricata suricatta; assembly: GCF_006229205.1. Classification (NCBI taxonomy): domain Eukaryota; kingdom Metazoa; phylum Chordata; class Mammalia; order Carnivora; family Herpestidae; genus Suricata; species Suricata suricatta. The sequence goes on from NC_043701.1 coordinate 29,720,442, forward strand.
GGGGTCAGTCTTTGTATAAATGTTTGGTAATTAAGAATCTAGAACATTATCTGGATAATAATATCTGCTTAAAAATATCTGTTGGTTAAATAAATTTGCACAATATAATTCAACAATACAAAAATTGGAAATCTTCCCCTTTTTTCTTTCAATTTTTTAAATGTTTTTTATTTATTTTTGAGAGACAGAGAGAGAGAGAGACAGCATGAGCAGGCGAGGGTCAGAGAGAGAGGGAGACACAGAATCCAAAGCAGGCTCCAGGCTCTGAGCTAGCTGTCAGCACAGAGCTTGACGCCAAACTCGAACCCACGAAACGTAAGATCATGACCTGAGCCGAAGCCGGACGCTTAACTGACTGAACCACCCAGGTGCCCCTACATTTATTTATTTTTGAGAGAGAGAGAGACAGAACATGAGCAGGGAGGGGCATAGAGAGAAGGAGACACAGAATCTGAAGCAGGCTCCAGGCTCTGAGCAAGCATTTAGCACATGAGCAAGCATTCAGCACAGAGCCCAATGTGGGGCTTGAACCCACGAACCATGAGATCATGACCTGAGCCGAAGCCAGACGCTTAACTAACTGAGCCACCCAGACGCCCCAGAAATCTTCCCCTTTCATGGATACTTAGGTTGAACAATAATATAAACATATTTAACAATACTGAACTATATACTTAAAATGGCAAAGAGAGTAAGTTTTGTTACATGTTTTGCCACAATCAAAAATAATCCAGACTTTGGTTTTTAAAAAAAATGAGATGTCTTCCACCTACTACTTATGCTCTGGAAGAGCATACCACCAGGTGAAAAATTATTGATAATAATGTGATCATTTATTTTCAAATAGGGCTAAAGCAGTCAGCCAATAAACTCATTCCTCAAACTTTAGCACTTGTTATCCCAATGGTTCTCCTAAATTTTAGGCATCTGAACTATATTGTTTTGATTCTTCAAAGAAATTCTCTCCAGTATCTGCATAAAACTATGCATGGCAGGTTTTTTTTTGGTTTTTGCGATAAGAGAACTTTCTGCTCATTTGTCTTTTAATCTTGACCTATTCATACTTTCAGATCATTTCAATATTTTTCCCCCTGTGAGGTCTTCTCTCTTTCACTGTGCTGACACTCTTTCCTTTGGGCTACCATTATGTCTTGCAAGTGACTCATTTATTGCATTTACTGCCCAATTAGATTTATACTAGCTGTGAGCTCCTTAAGGGTAAGGATGCTTCATATTCATCTGTGTGTCCCAAGAACTCAGCAGAGAGCCAAGCAAGAAATAGAAGTTCAGTATTTATTTATAGGATGCTGCTGAAACCATCTCTTGCAAAAACTGCCTTATTAAATAACTGTGAAAGAAATTCCTCTTAGAGATTTGTACTATGGGAGAATAAAAGCCCACCTGTTCCTTTCCAGTAAATAAATTTTACCAGATAATATTATATAGTTCTGTTTTTCTTTTTTGACTAGGGTGCCAGGAAGCTAAATGCCAAACGTTTGTCCAAAATTAAAGTTTACCCCTAGCATTAGTAATCTAGTATGAGTAATCTGGTTTTATTCCACCACTACCCCATCTTGTCTTGCCGTTACGTCTGTGCTATCGTAACATTATCTTGTTATAAACTGCCTCAAGTCTATTTTGGAAGAAAGTGAGATATGATTAAAATATGTAAAATATGCAATATGAGGCTAAATATGAAGGTGGTGTTTCAAAGCTGTTCTCTTTAGTTTCCTTTCTTTGTTCCATGAATAATGTTTTCTACATTTCAGTATAATCCTAAACAGCTGTGTGTTCATTACTGCAATATCTGTTCTTATACACTTCATGTTGTCTGGTTCAGTTCTGAGTAGGCGGTATAGTCTGTTCTGCACAATTTGTTTTCTAATGTATATCCACTTGTGTGTCATATTAGTTTTTCTATTTTTCTTTAAACTGTGGCTAAATTAAGCTACTTTTCAAAGTAATAAGACAATCTAGTCAAGACCCTTTCTATGTAAGAAATGCACACTTTAGTTGCTATAATTACGATAATAGGAAATAATGATTTCCTTCGTAACAATCTTAAACCACAGGATTTATTAAACCTGTATCTAGATGTAGATTTAGGATAACTGTGATTCCTTGGAAAAGTCATTAGGATTGGAATACCCCAAAAGTTCTTTTAAACTCTAAAATCTCATGCATCTATCACTAATGTACAAAATGATTGTTGAGGGGTTAAATCCTTACATAGCAATAAGCATAAATACTCCTTTGCTTGTGCACATGCATATATTTATACATTGCTCCCTACAAAAAGAAGCTACCCTGAATATCACATAAAAATAGTTCTCTAGATTAATATAAAATAAAAAATTCAAATTGTAGATCTCAGTATTATACCTGACTTTGCTATAAACCTCTGACTTAAATACACTGTCAACATCCTTTAACTTATGGTTTAAAATAACATGGTGGCAAACGTAGCTTCTGAATAATCACACAGTTCCAATCTTGATATTTACTATAGACTTCAGTTGACCCAACTTATCTGTCTTATCTATATATGAGAGTTTCTTATGCCTCTCACTCTGATTTCACTGTTGAACTGTACTGCAAGTTCCTTCCTACCCTCACTGCTATTCACTACCTGGAAAATACATTCAACCAAATTTCCTGTCCTGCGAGGCATACCATACTGCAAGAGTCCGTCCCTCCTGTGAAATCTTATCTGCCCACCTAATACCCAGATAGCTTAAAATTATCCACCCATTTTCTACATTTTTATAACACCACAGAGTTTATACTCCGAGAACTAGGAGTACATCAACTCTAGAACAGACCAACCAGTTCATCTATAAGCACATCTTCTCCTTGGCTCACATTTAGACCGTATTCCACAGGCTCTCTGCATCTGGGTGTATCATATGACTGGCTCTGGCAAGTAGGCAAACATAATGTTTACCACCCTGAGGCTGATCTATAAAACTTTTTAAGGCCTTCATGCACTCTCCTCCTTTGTACTCTTCTACTGGCCACATGGAGAGGATTCAACAAGGACTACAAAATTCTAGGCAATGGCACAGCTCCTGGGTGCCTCAATGACTGTATCGATGAAGCTTCTCTCTCCACCCCTTGTTTGATTTGGGTCATTTTTTACTTCCTCATTGATCATAAAAGACTAGAAATATATATCAATGCTTTTTAAGATTCTGTATACAACCAACTAAAATTATTTAATAACATTCATTCAGCATCAGTATATTTTTAATAGAAAATACATATTGTATTCCAACTTCTCATAGTATCATTCAATTATATGCATTTCACTGCTCAAAAAATATTGTAAAGCATTATTTAATATATGTATATGCTATCAAATGATCATGCTGCTTATATATCCACATAATTTTAAAAAGTAAAACAAAAAATAATGCTTGCTTTAGTATTCACTAAAAAGAAAATGATGTCCAGATTTTCTTCTTTTGACTGTTGTTCCCAGTAGGTATTATAATAAGTAATATAAAGCCAGAAATTGAAAAAAAAAAAAACCTAAAAGTCCACAAGCACATTCTCAAGTCACTGAAATACACAGTTGGTGAATGAACGAGTTCATGAATCATTTATCAGTGGTGATAGAAATAGACATTATTTACCTCAGAAGTCTACCTTTGTTGTAGTTCCTTGTAAAGATGTTCAATATTTGAATCACTCTTTTAAGGGAGGGAACTAACATTCAGTGGACGCTTATTCCATGCCAGGTGCTTTACATAAATCAGTGTTCTTTCCACGCATACTAACTGTGTGAAGTACTAAGTTTGCTCCCCATTGCAGAGATGAAGCAGCTTAATGAAGAAGTCAGCTCATAGATGTGGAACCCACACCTGTCTTATTCTTTCATGTTTCTTCTTTCTAACAGAAAGCACTGCTCATTACATATGTTTTTGTGACACTTTTGTTTGAAGCGCTTTGCTTCTCTATTTTAAATATCAACACTTAAGTCAATTAGTTGTTATTATCTCATGAGTTTCTACATAATGTTAGCCATAATAAAATTTTAAAGACCACATAAGAGATTGACTTCTATCAAAGTGGTCACCTTGAAAGATGGCTGCTTCCATTCTTCTGATTGTTTATATACCACTTTTCTTCCCTGTTCTCTATAAATTCTAGCTTTTACTCTATTGTAATCAGATTATATTGTTCATTACCTTCATTGTTGCAGTCCTTGGATGATCCTGCAGTTAACCCCTTCATGTTTCTTAAGCATTTCAGCTCCTGTCTCTCTTTCGACCATGAGTCGGTTTAATGACAGACAATTTCGCTATATGATCCTTTTTGAAATTTGGCCTTTTGATTGCTTGTTCTTCTTTCTTCCTAATACCTTGTCTTCCATGTTATTTCAATCAATCAATGCCCTGGTCATTTCTAGACCTATTCATTACAAGCAGTGCCCAAACTTTCATAATCTCTGTTCGATGCATCCAGTTCTCTGACCATCATCTCTTATATTTTCAGCTCAATTGCTCTAGTATCTCAACTCTAACAATCACTTGATCCCACTGGGACCATTCATCAATTAAATTTGATAAAGACCTCGATGCCCATCAACAAGCTTTCCTAGGCCAAATTACAATCCTGCTTAAATCTAACTCTTTGCCTCTTCAATACCCGCACTTGTGCAGCTAAATATTCATGCAGAAATAAACAACTCTGAAAGATCTCACTTTAAATTCAACTTGAAAAATTGTTGGAGGACCCCTAAGGCTCCCCACAATCAACTACATTTCACTAGTTCAAGTCCTTTCTACTATCCTGGAGAACTATTTCATATCTTCTCCTTTCTCCTTATATTTCTAACACCTCCATCCTAAACTCCAATGTGATGACTTTGCTGAGAAAATTCTTAAAGCAAATAGGAAATAATGCCACATATGTCAACCCACAACTCAACTCATATCCTCTGCTTTCTGTCAAATTTCTGGAAACAAATGGTATTTACTTCTTTCTAAAACTCACCTTTGTGAGTTTGCACTTACTTTGCACTAAGTACAATATCCTATCACCTACCCAAGAACCACATAATGTAATTTATCCCCCTTTATCTGCATTACTGTTTTGTTATGTAGTAGGGATAAACACCACTAGCAAAAAAAATGTTTTTCTTCCATCTTAAAAATAATCTTCATTTAGGCCTCATTTCATCTAACATCCATAACTGATTTTCTTTTCCCTTTTTCAGCAAAATATCCTGAGATATTTGACTATACTCAGTAATACTGAATTTCATCCATCTTACTCTTCTTTAACCCTTGCCTATCAGATTTGTCAAGACCACCAATTATATCCAAACCCCTAAATTCAGTGGTCACTTTTCAGCTGTTATCACACTTAACATCAAGTGTATTGCCCATGGTATATTTTCTTCACTTGGCTTCCATTACCACACTCTTGCTTCTGTTCTAACAACATTTTTGTTCCTTCGCGATCTCCTTTGTTGGTTTCTCTTCCTCTTTCATACTTCTTAATGTTGGGGTTTCCTAGATCTCAGTTCTTTATCCTTTCCTCCTTTTTAGCTGCTTAGGCAAATTTCTTGACTTCATTCCAGATTTTTCTATTCTCACATTTATGTCCAATTCGTTGGAACTCCTGCTGTAGTATCTTAAAATAGAGCCAAAACTTCTCAAAATTTCCACTATTCTTACCTTGATACTAAGCCATCATTATTAACTCCAATGATTACTATAATCATGTCTTGACCAGTTCCTACTTCAAACTCTTTCAACACAACAGCCAGACTGATACGTGTAAATTCTAAAACAGATCAAATCTTTCCTCTGCTCTAATCTGTCTACTAGTTCCTCTTTTCAGAGTACAACTCAAGTCACAACCAGCCGCTATAGTGACTACAAGAGCAGGCTCCTCTTCCTTTCTGATCTAACCATTTTTCATTCATTCACCTCCAACCACCTGACTTTACTATCCAGTGAACATAGCTGGCATAGTCCTGCATTAGATGCTTGTGCAAGTATAACTCCTTTAAATGTTGTCCTTTGGATATGTGATTATTCTCTTGAACTATTTCAAGTCTTTGCTGAGATGCCACCTTCTCAATGGGGCCCAAACTGGCCACCTAAGTAAAAAATGCAACCTGATTCCCTTTTCTTTTCCTCTGTTCTACATTTTCATTAGCACTTACCACTTTCTGTCATCTAAATAATTTGTATGTGTTCCTCTAATGTAACCCTAGTGCTTAGAACAGTGCCAGACACATGGTATTTGCCCAATAAACATATAAAATAATAAGTGTATAAAATAATATAAGCTTGATCAAACCCACACATGTATGTGTGTGCACACGCACACACACGCAGCTCTAAAAAGAACTGGAAATTTGTCCTTGATGATTAAAATACGATGATCCATATCTAAGGGATAATTAATAATTCTATACATAAAATGGACTCTCAAAATTGTGAAGAACTTCACAGGTTATATAATCCAGTCATTTGAGTGATGTTTATATTTTTTTGCCATGTTTTTCCATATTAAGTTTTTAGTCTATTCTTGAATACTGCAGTAACAGGGGACCTTTTACATGCTTTGCAGTAAGAAAATTGAAAGTCAAGATTATTTAATGTTGCCTAAGATTACATAGCAATTAAAGAAAATAGCAATGTGAGAATTAGAAACCAGTTCTTTTGCCTGCTAGACTAGTACCCGTCACCATATTCTATTATGTATACAAAACTTCACTGCATTTAAATATATGTCTACTGAATAAACCAAGTGCCTATTTTAATAACTGACAATTTAAAAATATTTATTCAGCTACAGTCCAATATAAACCTTTATTAAGAGCTTGTGCATGTAGACAAACCTCAAAAGAACTTAAAAAAGACTCACTTATTTTGAAATTAAAATTATTTTGGAAGTTTTCTCATGATAAATCAATGAGGTTGATAAAATAGTACCAGAAAGAGAGGCTAGGCCTGGGGAAAGATAATTCATGAAAAATCTGAGGTAGAGAATTCCACAGGTAAGTTCAAAACACCATTATATTAAGCTCTAGTAAATCCACCTCCATTAGAAAGATGAAAACAAGTATAAAAGAATGGATATAATTTAGATGAAACAAAGCCTTTGAAAAGCTTCCCTCCCAAAATCAAAGACGGATTGTATCACTTAGAAAAATCATTGAACTTTCTACTACTAGAGGAGTTGAAAGAAGTACTAAAAAGAAAGAAAACCTAAGCACCATGTCTGAATTGTGAGTATGTTTCATATTTTAATTATGTTTTGGATTTCTGCTCAGTGTAGCACACTGTGATATAAATAAATTTAAAAGAAACTATAAAATTATAAGAGACAATAAAATATTCCTAATTAGGATGCCTAAATACAACACGGAAATCATGAATAACAACTCAAAGTACTCAGTGATATCATTAGACTCTTCAAATTTCTAAAGACCTTCATATCAGAATTCTCTTGTGTAAAGATGTTATATTTAATGGATTAAAGGACAATTTTTATTACTGTGAAACTCTGAAATGTAAAACAGCTTGACATTTTTGAATCACCATGTCAGCTTATCATGTTCAAATAGACTTTATTCTGTGCAGCTCAATAAAAACTTTCAAAGCGTCAAAAGAACAGTGTCTTAGAATCATTTCTCAGAAGGAGCAAGTTTTTGATACTATGTCAGAAAATAGCATAACTTTGTTTTCAAAACAACAAATACATCCCATTAAAATTTCTGTAAACTGATTCTCATTGAGTATTTTTCCTCCAAAGACTTCCTATACTTACGTTCTTGTCATTATATATATATTTTATAGTCTTGTAGTCACTACATATGCTTGATTGAATGAACTTTTAAAAAATTTAATTTATTTATTTATTGTAGTTATATCATGTCTTTTTTCTTTTATAGTTTATTGTCAACTTGGTTTCCATATGACACCCAGAGATCATCCCAACATGTGCCCTCCTCCATGCCCATCACCGCTTTCCCCCTTCTCCCCGACCCCCATCAACCCTCAGTTTGTTCTTAGTATTTAAGAGTCTCTTATGGTTTCCCCCCCTCCCTGCCCTTAACGGCTGATTGAATGTACTTTTATACACACATGCATGTCAGTTTCTTCAAAAATAGAGGTTATGGAAATACCGCTTAAGAATGGGGAGTGAGGGGCATCTGAGTGGCTCAGTCAGGTACGGTCACTTCAGCTCAGGTCATGGTCTCACGGCCCACGAGTTCGGGCCCTGTGCGGGGCTCTGTGCTGACAGCTCAGAGCCTGTGGCCTGCTTCGGATCCTTTGTCTTCTTCTCTCTTGGTCTTTCCCCCACTCATGTTCTGTCTCTGTCTCTCTTTCTCTCAAAAATAAACAGACATTTAAAAAAGAAAAATGGGAAGAGAATTTACCAGTAATCTATTTCAATCTGATTTTACTGATGAAGGAACAAAAATTAAAGATATTTTAAAAACTTCTCAACAGAATTCAGGTCTTACTGCAGGTGTTCTTCCACCTTAGCTTCCACAAAGCTGATAGAGTTTCACTAAATGGAGTGTTTGCTAGACTCTGATATTTTATGTCATATACACATTAAATTTGATAGCCTTTGCTTGAATAGATTTAAAAAATGACATCAACTTCAATTTCAAAAATTGCTACCTGCATGAAAATTCATTCACAATATCCTTCATGTTTTAAGCTACCTGTACACAAAAGTTAAATAAATAAAAGAACTGCAGCTGTTTTGCCAGGTGAAGGAAAATAATATTATATAGTTGTTCTTGTTTCAAAACTAAAGAAAAAAAGTATTTCAAAGATGTGGATCATATTGTGCAGTGTAATAAATATAAATATGTGTAAGTTATAAAGGAGTATCTATTATTTTTCTGTTTCTATATATAAGTTCCACCAAGGGAAAAAAAGCAAGTCAAACCTAATGCTTACTAAATATTTGAAATGCATAGTCAATCTCATTTCAAGTGGGAACACAGAGTTTAGGGTTGTAAACAAATCATCACTGGAGAGAAAAGAACTTCTTGAATGAGTGTTTATTTTAATTTTAATGACCCTTTGAAAAAATTCAGAACATTTCAAAAATACCTCAACATAATAAAGGCCATATATGAAAAACTCACAGCTAACATCAAATGCAGTCACAGCAATCAAACAAGATAAAGGGGGAAAGCATCCAATTTGGTAAGGAAGCTGTGAAACTTTCACCATTTGCAGATGATGTAATATTATATATAGAAAACCCTAAGATTCCACCCAAAAACCACTAGAACTGACAAATGAATTTAGTAAAGTTGCAGGTTACAAAATTAATACACAGAAATCTGCATTTCTGTACACTAATAATGAAGTTACAGAAAGAGAAATTTAAAAGACAGTCCCATTTAATACTGCACCAAAAAATAATAAAATACCTAGGAAAAAATTAACAAAGGGGGGTGAAAGAGTTGTAATCTGGAAACTATAAAATATTGATGGAAGAAACTAGAGATGACACAAATAAATGGGAAGAAATGGCATGTTCATGGGTTTGAATAGCCAATATTGTAAAAAGTATCCATGCTGGATGTTGGTTAAACGTCCAAGTCTTGGTTTCAGATCATATTGTGATGTCACAGTTCTGAAGTTTGAGTCCCACACTGAGCTCTGTGCTGGCAGCATGGAACCTGATTAGGATTCAATCTCTCCTCTCCCTCTGCCTCTCCCCTGCTTGTGCACTTACTTACTCTCTCAAAAATAAACTAAAAAAAAAATCTACAGATTTAATGTAATTCTCATCAAAATATCAACAGCATTTTTCACTGAACTAGAACAAATAATCTTAAAATTTGTATGCAAACACAAATGACCCCAAAAAGCCAAGGTAATCTTGAGAGACTAAAGCTGGAGTTATCACAGTCCCAGATTTCAAGATATACAACAAACCTGTAGAAACCAATTACAGTATGGAACTGGCACAAAAATAGGCACATAAATCTATGGAACAGAATAAAGTCCAGAAATAAACCCACAATTGTATGACCAATTAATCTTCAACAGAGGAGGCAAAACCTTCCCACCACTATAGTGTAGAAGACAAAATTATGTAAACTCATTTGCATAAAATTAAAATGATTCTATTTGCATGACATTTTAAAATGAAAAGTTGTAATCTTACTAACAACAGGTTGTTAAGACCTGAAATGCCAAAAGATGTTTGGAAAATATTTTGGAGGGGCCCCTGGATGGCTCAATCAGTTAAGTGTCCGACTCTTGATTTTGGCTCTGGTCATGATCTCATCATTTGTGGGTTTGAGCCCCATGTAGGGCTCTGCCGGAGCATCATGAAGCCTGTTTGGGATTCTGTCTCTCTTTCTCTCTGCCCCTCCACCATTCATGCTCCAGCTCTTTTTCTTTCTCAAAATAAATAAAAAGCATTCAAAAAAATACTTAAGGGGCGCCTGGGTAGCTCAGTTGGTTGGGCGTCCGGCTTCGGCTCAGGTCAGATCTCACGGTTCGTGGGTTCGAGCCCTGCATCAGGCTCTGTGCTGACAGCTAGCTCAGAGCCTGGAGCCTGTTTCGGATTCTGTGTCTCCCTCTCTCTCTGACCCTCCCCTGCTCACGCTGTCTCTCTCTGTCTCTCAAAAATAAATAAAAAGCCTTAAAAAATTAAAAAAAAATACTTAAAATATATTTTGGAAAATGGCCCTCAGAAATTATCTAGAAATGCATGAAATGAAATGGCAGTTTGGCAACAGTACTTCATTTTTATTAATGCTAATAGCTAATTCTACTGAATTTAGTACCAGTATTATTATGGATGAAATTGGCTAGTTAGAGTACCTGTGTTGATCAGAATAAAGGAATTATAATATGATCAGTTAAAATCCAGAGAGCAAAAATTTGTGCAATCAGTGGACTGTATTTTGGAAAAAAATAATACTTAAGATTCTTCCCACAAATTTGTTTCTTGTATTTTTCTTACACTTCAAACTGTGCCATATGGCAAAGGTCCTAAAATGCTTTCTTGGAACCTGGCTGTTGCCTTGATTAAGATTTGGGTTGCTTTTCAATAAACGGGGTAGAATTTCTAAGAATCTGTCTATGTTTTAGCATCCATTTCCTCTGGATTAACAGCAACCATCTTCAAGAGTAGAAACTAATATTTCATAGGACTCAGCCAAGTAGTGAAGTCTCATTTGAAGACAAGAGCATCAGTTAATCTGTAGTTATAATCATTTGTTTGGAAACAGATATTTCATTTGTCTCTTGCAATAAATCTATGAAAGAGTCAAGGAATAAATTATTAATTTTTTGGCAAATAACTTGATCCTCCCAAGCCCCAAGTTTATTAACGCATCAGAACTAACATACATCTGGGGTTCAGACAGCGTTAGGCCCAGTTCTCCGTTCCTTCAGCCCCGTGCACTTCCAAGGGACACAGGATACTGTATGGAATGCTTGTCATAAAGATGAATTCCAGAAGATATGAGAAACACTGAAGACTGTTCACAGCAACTGGGGATGAGTGTATTGATTTACACAATTTAAAATAGTATGTGAAGTAAAGCAATTCTGAGTGTGTTAAATAAGCTGTCTTTATTATCTTGGCTAAATTTTTGGTTGCTTAATTTCAAAAGACTCTCGACTTCTCTTTTCATTTAGTAAAATGATTTTATATGAACCTTTATATAAAATTTTCAACTATTTAGCCTCTATAACCTAAAGTAGGTCAGTGATTAATCCCATTTTTTTCTTGTAAAAAGAAAGAGGGTAAGAGAAATTTTAAGCAACCAAGTAACACTGAGCTTTTATAATTTGTTTCTCCTTTGTACAACTCTACATGTGGTCCTCTAGAGCAGGTTTCTGTCCCAAGTTTTATGAAAGACTCCTTTAAAAGAAGCTCCAAACTGGCATGCCAGAGTATTAAACTATCCAGCAAAGCATTTAAGAAAAAAAGTACGGATATAATTTCAATAGGCATTCATTTGTACTGGAAACACGACTTGATTAAATGAAAAGCTAACTGCATTTGGATTTCTTACTTTTAATAAAGAACCTTCCAAGAAATGTCAGTACCTACTTTTTCTTACTTGACATAATTAGTACCCTCAATCCTGTTTCATAAATGTTATCATTGATTTATAAGCACAAATAAAATACATGTGACATATTGCTTTATGTCTTACATTTGGCAATGTTGAATATAAGGTTTAATATGCCACAATAGGAGCTGATAATCGGCTTAAAGTTAGGAGCATTTTATATTATTTTTATTTTTTAATGTTTATTTATTTTTGAGAGAAAGAGAGAGAGAGAGGCAGACAGACAGAGTGCAAGCTGGGGAGGGGCAGAGACAGAGGGAGACATGAAATCCTAAGCAGGCTCTGGGTTCTATTAAGCTGTCAGCACAGAGCCTGACGCGGGGCTTGAACTCATCAACTGTGAGATCATGACCTGGGCTGAAGTTGGACACTTAACTGAGTATCCCATGTCCCTCAAAGTTAGGAGCATTTTAAAGATGATTCCACAAGTGGATATCTGGTATTTGAAGGAGAAATTATTTTATTACTGTTTTTATTAGGTGGAAGATGAAGACCTGCTTCTGGTGTTCACCTGCTTACTTTACATCCTACTGATATCACTGACGTGGATGTTCGAGATAATCAGTAACATCACCCTAAATTCAACGGAGCTGCAGGTGGCGGAGGTGCTGGCATTTAAAATGTTAAAAGCAACAGAAAGATCAGGGAAGATGAGCATACAGAAGGCTCTCACAACATCCCTGCTTCCAAAGAGGACATGATTAATGGAGCAAAAGAACTCAAAGTAAAGAAGAATAGGACACAGGTGAAATTGTGAAAGGAAACAAAAAAGGTGGGGTGATGGGGCTCTGGCTGGAGAGAATGGAGTACAATAAAAGGTATCTCACAATCTTAGAACTGAGGTCCTTGGCTAGCTCAGTTGGTAGAACATGAAACTCTTTTTTTTTTCTTTTTAAGTTTATTTTTGAGAGACAGAGACAGAGCATGAGCAGGGCAGGGGCAGGGAGAGGGAGGCAGAATCCGAAGCGGGCTCCCGGCTCTGAGCTGTCAGCACAGAGCCCGGTGCAGGGCTCCAACTCTCCAACAGTGAGATCGTGACCTGAGCCGAAGTCAAGGCTCCACCAACTGAGCCACCCAAGTGCCCCATGCAACTCTTGATCTTGGGGTTGTGAGTTCAAGCCCCACACTGGATGTAGCCTTTACTTAAAAAAAAAAAGAATTTTAGAATATTGTACTTAAATGTGCAGCCAAAACAGGGTGACTTTTGAGAGTTCTTTGGATTCTGAGCTAAAAGATAATTTATTATGGTAGTATTTTTCTTTTAATATGACAAATACCTACATGCTTTTTTTCAGAAAATAAATTATTAGTATAGTTACTATGTTACATTCATCATTAATTTCTTCAGTTACCTGTGGTATTATGAAACCTAAAACAAAGCAAAAACACCTGGTTATTTCTAATATGTTAAATGCCAGCAAAATGTGTTTTACACACATTTTCCTTAACTACACACATCTTCCTCTCTCTCAAATTCTTTCTTCTTCCCTCCCCATCTCTTTCTTCCTTTTTTCCTTTCTTTTTCTTCTCCTTCCCTCTTTCCACTCGCCTTCCCCTGTTATGTTCCCTCTCTTTCTCTCTCTCTTTGTATCTGTCTGTCTCTGTCTCTTTCTCTCCTTCTGTCTTATGAAAAACACTCCCAAAACCCCAGGCCAAGGAACTACCAAAAGTTCATAACCATTAAAAACAGAATATTTTTAAAGAATAAAAAGATGATGATTTTCATTACAAATTACAATCATAAAAATACTAAATTATAATTAAAATGTATTAATTTTTTGAATATTACTATTTATTATTTCTACTAATAAAGCTGAGGAAACTCAATAAGACATATGATTAAAATTTAACCCTGAAAAATGTATTTCCCTTAAATGTTTCATGGTATTATGGCTGTTAAACTCTAATAATGTAAAATTCTATGACACAGGAAAATAACTCTTTAGAAATCTTTAAAAAAATGATAAAGAACAAAAAAGCCACACGATGCAATTTTTGATAGAAAGGTATTTCCAACTTCATTTTCTTTATTTTCAGATTAATTATAACCTGTTTCTTCCTTCAGTTCAACTTTGGTTACATTAGTATGTGGATTTTACATAGTTACATTGATTCTTTATAATCTATTTTTAAAATTCTTTCTGAGGTGTTGAAATCATCATGCTTTATTTAGACACAGTAGCAGAAAAAATAATGCAATACCCAAATATCTACATATATTAATTTCTCTGCACCTGTGTGATTGTTCTATCGTTTTTCACATTCTAAAATGGAACTCATCCATCACTTGGATATAAGTGCACGAGTACAGCTTCTTGTTCCTTTTTTTTATTTCATCAGCTTTTGTGTTAGCATTTGATAAAAAGAATTACTGGCTTTTTTTTTTTTTAATGTGCCAGGCACTTTTCTAAGTATTTAAAATAAATAGACTCATTTTGTCCTTAAAACACCCATCTAGAGTAGGTATTTTATGATCCTAATTTTACAGAGGAAGAAACTGACACATAAAAAGTTTAAGTAGGGGCACCTGGGTGGCTCAGTTGGTTAACACCTGACTTGATTTTGGCTCAGGTCATGATCTCAAAGTTCATGGAATCAAACCTTCCACCCCTCCCCTATCAGTGCAACACCTGCTTGGATTCTCACTTTCTCTCTCTGCCCCTTCCCTACTTGCACTCATGCTTTCTCTCAACATAAATAAATAAACTTAAAAAAGAAAAGTTTAAGCAACTTGCCCAAGTTTACATACCTAGTAAATGGGGAGCTAGTTTCCAACCCAGGCTGTATAGTTCTAGAGACAGAATCAATACTCTCTTTCTATAGATCTTGTTTTAGTTGGAGCAAAATAAAAGAAAAGAAAGACAAAAAAATACTTCTAAGTGGTGAATATTAATGGAGAATTCTATTAATCTACAGATATTCTACAGATATACAATAAACCGTAGCATATGTTACTTTTAACATCATGGACGAAGAGTGTGGGGCATGGACACATCTGCAGCAAATCAGCAAGCATTTTTCACATTTTTCTAAAATCAGAAATTTATCAGACTCTGTAAAACTCTTAATTGTGTGGATAATAAAAGAAAGAACTTCCCCCCGCTGCCTATACAGAATCAGTTATTTGACATGTAGAGTGGTCAGTTTAAGGACAGCTTGGAAGATTTTTTTTTTATCAAATCACTGCAAATGCCAGAGCTCAGAATATAGTTAATTCATTGTCAAAAAAGGACTGGAGAAAAGCATGCTAGCGTTCAGAAAAGACAAAATGACCAGAAAGAGGTATGCGTCTTCCATTTTATTTGCCAAGAATCATCCATTTTCAGTGGGGAAGAGCGAGAATTCTCTCCTTTAAAAGTCATTAAATTTTGTATTTTCATGAAAACAGCATCTGAATAAACTCCTAGGAGATATAACTTAATTTTTAAATGACAAGGAAAATTAATTTTAAGGTTCTGAATCAGAAACTGTGCATGGGCATAAACCCATAATAAGTTAGTTATATTTTCATTATCTTGCAGTGTCATCTCACCACATGATATTATTTTATTTCCATGATAGTACATAGCAGAAGCTGCCCAATTGCTCAGTTAGGGGATTCATAACTGAATTAAGACAGGCCAAATTAGTAACCAATTGAACAATTTATAGTGAGACATTTTTATGGCATTTCCCAGATGACTTTAGTGAGATATAAACATAATATGTTAAAAAGTGCTGAAAGCTGAGTTTTTACAAATCGCAAATATAGAATTATTAAAATATTAACTATTAACTAATATAATTTATAAGATAAAGAACATATCACCAAAACAAATTTGAATGTATATTAGACTCCTAATACTTCAGGACAAATAAAGGCTATAGTATGCCTATGCTTGTCATAAATAGCTCAAAAATTACTTTCCTATTTTGAAGCTAAGAACCAAAATGTAAAAATCAAAGACAAGCAACTTATGGATCAGAAAATTTTCCCCATGTAACAATAATATTTTCCTGCCTTTCTTTACTTTTGAGATACATTTTATATACTAATTCACTCATTCATTCATTCATTAAGATAAAATGTCTCATTTTGAGACTGTAATTCAAAGTATCTGTCTGTTCATAGCACAGACCTTAAACATACTTACAGTGGAAACATAATATTCGTTAGATTCCTAGCTTTACTATTTGCTAGAAATATGGCTGTTGCAAAATTACTTTATAACCACCAAGTTCCTCTCTTAGAAAGAGAATAATAATAGTATCTACCCAGCATGGTGGTTCTAAAAATTAAATAAGGCAGAGAGCTTACTATGAAATGAATATTCAATAAGTATTATTGGATATTGAGTAAAAAAATTAGTAATGAATTTGACTCACTGAGGAACAACCACAAATCTGTAGACGTAGGGACACAACTGCTGTGGCACACTTTCAAACTCAACCAAAGAAGAAAGCACTCAGTGGGACATTAATCATATTATGTAATAGATATTTTCACAGAGTTTTATATATAACTCAATTAAAAAATAAATTCCAGGGGTGCCTCAGTGGCTCAGTCGGTTAAGCATCTGACTTCAGCTTAGGTCATGATCTCGCGGTTCGTGGGTTTGAGCACCGGGTCAGGCTCTGTGCTGACAGCTCAGAGCCTGGAGCCTATCTTCGAATTCTGTGTCTCCCTCTCTCTCTGACCCTCCCCTTCTGATGCTGTCTCTCTCTATCTCAAAAATGAATGAATAAATAAATAAATAAATAAATAAATGCCAAAAACTTTCAAATGATCTTGGAGAGTTTGCTTTTTAAAAAGGTTATGTTTAGGGGCACCTGAATGTCTCAGTCCGTTAAGCATCTGACTCTTGGTCTCAATTTTGTGAGTTCAGAGCCCTGCATCTGTCTCTGTGCTAACAGACCAGAGCCTGCTTAGGATTCTCTCTCTGCTATGCCCCTCCCCACTCATGCACACACATTCTCAAAGTAAACAAAAAATATAAATAAAAAAAGGTTATATTTATATCTGTCTGAAAGAGGTCACCTTGTACAGGAGGAGTGACTGTCTCTGTACCTCTTTGAAAACTCTTGAGTTTGCATTACTTCCCATTCCTTCATGATGAAACAGGGTCAAGTAAATACAACAAAGGTGCCAAGCTGTATATGATGGGCTTATATATAACTTATAACAAATTATAAGTTATAATTTATTATTTCCTATAATTTCATTAATTTATAAGTTTCTTAATTCCTGAAATTGGGATTGATTCTAGCAAACAAAATTTTGTCTACAATATTGTGACGGTGAATCCCCCAATTTAACTTTTTAGGAGAGTGATTCTTGATTCAGGAGAAGAGGGAGATAGAATTCTAAACATTCACTAATTTATATAAGAAACATTCTCAATAAATGTGGATATGAAAACATTTACAAACCCATTCTCTAGTTAGTGATCATTAAGGACTCCTCCTAGAGCTGTGTCTGAAAACTCATGTTGGGACATCTACATCTTAAGGATTTACTACCTGTCATCTCTAAAGGCCTTTTTTGCTAATAGGTCACCATAAGTAACTATACGTAAATTCACACCTTAATTTTAGTATATAATTGCTAGAAATTCTTAGACTACATTTACTTTTCTCCTTTTGAGCCTAAAGGTCAGTAATTTGGTGATCTTTATAGACTGCATTTTTTTATGGCAATGCGGAAGACTGACTACCAACTATGAGTAACATTTTCATATCTGAAAAAAAAAGTAATTTTTTCCTGATGTGACACACAATTGTTATTAAATATTTATTGATGTAAGTATATTTCTTAGCCTACCCTCACCCTCTCAGTAGACTTTAAGACAGAAGGCTACACCTGTTTTGGTCAGCAACACATACCTAACACACAGCTCAGTCACTGGCATTCCTCCATTCATCACTGTGAATTGAAAGCCTAGGAGTGCATAGTTGTGCAGGGTATAAAGCAACAATCAAGGCAGAGCATGTCACTGCTTTCTTGCCATTCATATTCTCATGGGCAAGAGAGAAGATATACAAAGAGGCTTCCTATACATATTTGCAAAACACATGAAAGAACAATTTGAATAAATATTTGATTATTTTTTTATATCTCTATTCTGGTAGGATCTGATTATAATTATCAGTATGACTTCCTTGGAGAGTTCTTATAATTCTCCGGTTTGAAGACAAAATGCATTTCCCCTACAGTAGTAAGCTACCATTTATTCTTCATTTTAGTTTCATATCTAAAAATATGCATCGATGTTTATGTACATTCATGCATATTATTGTAATTGAACAAGTCATTTAAGGAAGTAGAGTAATGCAAATATTATATGCAATGGCCTCTCCTTTTGAAGTTTTTGGAATTAAGTAAGAAATTTCCCCTTTTATTTTTGGCCAGATGTCCATGATCAGAGTATAAAACAAATGCCGTTTTTCTTTTCCACTCTGTCATAAGGTAATGAAACATTTATCACTGAGCTCTATTAAAAAGGTTACATTCAATTTATCAGAGTGCTCTTCTCAGCTAATTCAAAAGAAGAGTAAGCAACAGTGCAGTGTTCTGTATCGGTCTTTCTCAATCAAGGAATTATACATTCAATACATTAATTGACAGTCATATATTTACTCAATATAAATATTTAAATTTATATACAAATGATAGTTTAATAATATATTAACTTCAGAAAATAGAATGTTCCCAGAGATGCTTTCATTTGTAACTTTTCATATGAGCCCAACCACATGTCACTTATCAAGCTTGTGTTTTTTAAAGAAATCAATTTGTATCATTAAGAAAAACTTTGAAAACCAGGCTTCCTAATTTCACTGGTTATTGAACTATTATTCTCTCGATGTCAGCTTTCTTTTCCTACTGTGAGTACTGGGAACCTTTATGACCAAAGTTCGACCACATACAGAAGCACAGGTCAGCACCACTCCCTCAGTATTAACCTCCAATGATCTCACACCAAGCAGTCAGTGTTATTTTCAAATAGTTAATTCTACTTTAAAATACTAACAAGTTTTCTTCTAGGTCATTATTTTAACCTGTTAATTAAAGCCAATGTACAGATAAATGACCTTGTTTAAGAACAGTTTTATTTTTTATTACGTATCATAAATGTTTTAAATGTTTTATCTATTTTAGAGAGAGAGAGAAAGCGTGAGCTGGGGAGGATCAGAGAGAGAGGGAGATACAGAATCCAGAGACAGACTTCAGGCTCTGAGCTGTCAGCACAGAGCCTGACTCGGGGCTTGAACCCACAACAAAAGATCATGACCTGAGCTGAAGTCAGATGCTTAACCGACTGAGCCACCCAGGCACCCTACATATGAGAAATTTACCTTTATAGTAAAGGATTACTTTTGGTACTATCTAGAATTTAGTTTAAAAATTTAAGGTTAATGGCCCTGGAAAAAAAAAGCCATGTATTTATTGATCTAACACCTAAAAGCCATTCATGGGAAAAAATTATCTGTTAAGAAAAGACAAAGCTATTATGTGTCTTGCCAATAACGCTACTTTTACTCATCATAGAAAATATTAATAACTAACCAGTTAACAAAGAGAGGATACCGTCTTTTATTCTCACAGTGACCTAATACCCAGGTAACAAGATATGAAAATTTTCTAAATGTTATAGTGTGTCAGTGGCAAAATTAAAATATATATTTCTTTCTTTAAATGGATCAATTGACTGAAAATACATAACACCTTACTTAAATTATGCAAGACTAGAATAACAATCTCAAAACAAATAACTTATGTTACAAAAATTAAAAATCATTTTGTTTGCTTTATAAACTCTTTCCTTTATAAAAAAAAAAAGACTAAAATTGGGGCACCTGGGTGGGTGGTTATGTGTCCAACTCTTGACTTTGGCTCAGGTCATGATCTCACTGTTTGTGAGTTTGAGCACCACACAGGGCTCTGTGCTGACAGTGTGGAATCTCCTGGGATTCTGTCCCCTTCTATTTGCCCCTCCTGGTTTGTCTCTATCTCTCTCTTAAAATAAATTAAACAACAACAAAAAAACCCTAAAAAATAAAATAAAGTACTCTAAACTCCAATGTCTGACATACTGTCAATGCTGTGTAACAGAAAGAAACATGGCCATGGGCAGGGAGTTAGATTTTGTCCCTACTTCATATTCCTTCATATTCCATTTAATATCAATGGGTTTCAACTTCCTCATCTGCAAAGTAAGAAAATCTAGAACAACTGAGTGTTAAATTTCCTTACATTTCCAAAATGTATAAACCTATTAAGTAGAAATAGCTTCTAATTGACATAAAATGTGTTATAAACTAGACAATTTTATGTACTGCATTGATACTAATTTTTTTTTGTAAACTTTACCCGCAGGATGGGTCTTGAACTCATGACCCCAAGATTAAGAGTTTCATGCTCCACCAACTGAACCAGTTAGTATGTCAATTTTTTGGAAGTAACTTTTCCACAGAAATACTAATTTATTTCACTGGAAATTATTTTTAACTTAGTAACAAAAATTAAATGAAGATTAAATGAAGGTTTTAGACTGTTTCTCACACAAGTTTACAATAAAACCTAAAGTTGGTTCTCAAGAGAAGTAAAGCTTCTTTGTCAAATTACTATGTTGGAAAATGTAAGAATGACCAAATAAATAATATAGGGACAATTAATCTGAGCTATCAACCTTAATCATGAACTTCCTCCTCTTGCTTCTAATTCCCTTTCCAGTAAATTATGACTTCACAGCTATGCTGGATGTTTTATGATAGCTTCTCTTCAGGACCTCATAGAAACTTCATGTAATGGAGTGGGTTCCAAAACCTTTACAGTGTGGATTAAATCATTCTGTCAGTCTTATTTTTTTGTTTTATTATTCAAACAGCCTTTTTTCCACTACTTAATCACTCACCCTATACTTACCGCTTCCATCAGCTCAACAGATATTCTTTAAAGATTTCTTGTACTCATTTGTTCAAAATCATCTTGTCATTTATATTTCTGAAAAAATATATCTCGCCAGAAGCATGTCTGGCATGCCTCAAATGAAAATTTAAAAATTCCACGATTGTTTTTGCTGCTTGACAAATAATTGTTTTTTGCTTTAATTTCAGTCATTAATTTTTAGATCTATAGGCAATGTGAACTTCAGTAATTCTAGTAAGTTTCTAGTTTTAAAATATACATTTCAGTGACCACATCTATTTTAATTCATCTTCCACAATATTTAACATGCTACTAATAATTACATTTTGATAACCCTGTGAAAGACAAAAACGGTTGTTAAAATGGAATTACTGACTTCTGGAGATAAAAACTACTCTAATCTCCCCCATTTCTCTTTAGCAGGTGTCTTGGTCTCAATTACTTCATAATTATTTTCCACAAACACAGATAGGTACTAACCAGTCCCAATTCAGAATACTTTCCATAAAAGTTCTGTATCTTTATCAAATATCCTTAATGCCTCCCTATAAAAATATGTATTCAATGTGCATTTTTTTAGAAACTACCACAAGCACGTGTACATACACACAACACACACTAACAAAAAAGAGGTCAGTGACTCCATTAAGCACTAAAATCACTATGTGCTAATATGTTAAAAGTCTACTCTCTTCAGTTCATCATGTCTTATATGAAAAGAGGCAACATTTTTGAATGTTTATTTATTTTGAAAGAGAGAGAAGAGAGAATGTGAATGCATACACAAGTAGGACAAGGGCAGAGAGAGAGGGAGGGAGAGAATCCCGAGCTGGCATTGTGTTTTCCACCTCACATGGGATGCCTTCTCACAAACTGTGAGATCATGACCTGAGCAGAAATCAAGAGTTGGATGTTTAACTGACTGAGCCATCCAGGCGGTCCAAAAATCGGCACCTTTTAAAACTGTCCCCATATCATTTTCCTGTTTAAAATAATTGGCATCTCTCAATGTCTAACAAATAAACAAACAAAATTAAAGAAACAAAAACAAAAACAAAAAACCTTAAATTTCTTGCTATGACACAACAAACCCTGTCCCATGTGACATGGTCACCTTTCTCAGACTACATGACTTTCCTCTACATGCACAGTTCTCTAGCCACACGGAACCATCTTCTGCCTCCAATATACCTGCCACTTCACGCCTATGAGTCTTTGAACTTATTCTCTGCTTGTAATATTGTTACCCACCTTTAAAGGGCATTTTGAGCAACTTCCTGCTCATATTTTCTCATTACTATAAATGTCACCTCTTCCGAGTTTTTCTAATGCACTTAAGGCATATTTTATGTATCTCAGCATCTCCTGAATGTTACATTTTGGGTACTCAATAAATGCTAATTGTGTAAAAGATTAATAATGATAGGGATTGATGAGGACAGAAATACATCCTAAATTTGGTTTCCTTCTCTCAAAGACTTAATGATGACATATGGAAAAGCATGTGTGTTGGATATAACTAGACCAGTAGACAATAGATGTGATAGGGCTAGAAAGGAAAGTAAAAAACATGGAAAACAACATGTTGATGTGCATATTCTCTGCTGGGCAACAGCAATGTACTTTCACATATGTAATCTCCATTTCTGAGAGTTTTTCAACTTAAAATGTAACCACACTCTTATAGTTTTAATAATAGACCATAAACAACAAATAAAATTTATATAGAAATTGTGGAGGATGATAAAATTTTCAATAAGCAAAGATTATTAATATCACAAAAAATAAACACCTTAGACAAATTGTGTTTAAAATCATTAACTTTTCTAACAGACAAATATTTCAGTGATGTACACAGGAAATGCATAGACAGAAACATAACTATGTAATAATTATCTAAATGTCCTATAATAATCACATAAATGCAAATTAAACAAACTACTGGTTTTGAATGCAGTCAATCTGCACTTACCACATAGTACTCAGATTGGTAATTTATTTGTTAGTAAATTAAACTGCTAAGTTAAAATAGTGGAGGGGTGCCTGGGTGGCTCAGTCAGTCAGTTGAGCCTCTGACTCTTGGTTTTGGCTCAGGTCATGATCCTAGCTAGGGTTATAGGATTAAGCCCTGCATCAGGCTCCACTCCACTCTGAGTGTGGAGACTGCTTAAGCTTTCTCTCTTGCTTTCCCTCCCTCCCTCTCTCTCTCTCTCTCTCTCTCTCTCTCTCTCTCCCCCCCCTTTTATCCCTCTCTTCCCAGTTGCTCTCTCAAATAAATATAGTTGAAGGTTGGTTTGTGGTCTTTAATGATGCATCCTTGTGCCTACCTAGAAAAATCTACAAACATTTCCTGAATGAATTTACTAACGAATGCACAAATTCATGAATGGAAACAATAGCACTGAAAGCTAGGAAGGTATTGTGGATTGAGTACTTTAAACATGGGTTCCAAGCATAGCAATATAGGCACACTGAACAATCCTTCATTCATTCATAAAGTATTTTGATGTAGGTTTAAAACATCTCCACAGATGCTTTAGCCTTAACATAAACAAAAATGAACTCCTCTTTAACAAAACTGCTATTCTTGCATTCTCTGTCTTGTTCTACCCTGAGTCTATCAACCATGTTAGAGAGAGCAATCACCTTCCTCCTGCCAACTCCCATTTTCAATAAGTCACTCTATCCCTTTGTTTCCACTTTCTAAAGGTGGCGTCTCTGTCCTTTACTACATCTTCATTCCCATTTTCTTCCTTTTAAGCCATTACAATAAACTCTTAATTGGCTTTTCTACTTTCAATTTCAAACCACTTCAATCAATTTTCCAAAGTGCAGCCACATTGTTACTTCTTGACTTGAAATTCCTTACCTATCCCTTCTTTGACAGGAAAAAGTAAAAGTCCTTTCATAGAGCGAGAGGCATTTCCCTAATTTGTCATCCACGTGGCTTTGCTCTGGCTGAATGAAAAAACTTCACATTCACACCTAACTACAAAGACATACCAAATTCGCACACTTAAAGATTTTGCATCTGTTAGTCCTTGGAAACTTTCCAATCTTGAACACCTGGCAGTGTCATATTTACTCTACCAGGGACACTTCTTTTGTAAATATTTCTTTAAGTCCACTCTGCAGATATGATCACTCTTTCCCTTATAATTCATTTTGCACCTCTGTTAGGTGTGAGTTGACTATTCAAGTTGTGTGTAGCTCTAGTGCCTGGTGCATACACACTATTCTAAAATCACTCAATGTTTATTATCATTTAAGTGGTACCAACTGACAAAGGAGCTTGAGGTGTGACAGAATCAGACTGACTCAAAGATTTTTCATTTTAGTATATTTAAAACATGATTTTCTTACTTTTATACTTGCATAGCCTAAGCTAATACATGTGTTTTAATATTTAGTGCTATGATATTGATATTGATATGATAGTGCTAATATATTTGATAATTCAGATGACCAAAATATATTTCTCATATATATTTGGTCTTTGTCCTTGTTTCCCAACTTACTGCTCCAAAAACCTTAGAAATTTCCTAAGTGTCAAGAATAAAGTTAGTTTTTGCTATGTTAATGAGGTGACTTTTGGAAAGCACCCAAGATTGGGGCTGGTTTCCAGGAGAATTGACTATGTGATTGGAGGATTGGAACTTTTGGTTCCACCCCACACTCCCCACCCCTGACCTCCAGGGAAGGGAAAGGGGCTGGGGATTGAGTTCAATCATCAAGGGTCATGATTTAATCAATCATTCATTTATATTGAAGCTGCCATAATAAAGAGAAGAGAAGAGAAGAGAAGAGAAGAGAAGAGAAGAGAAGAGAAGAGAAGAAAAGAAAAGAAAAGAAAAGAAAAGAAAAGAAAAGAAAAGAAAAGAAAAAAAGAAAAGAAAAGGAAGGAAAAAGAGCTTTCATGTTAACAAACACATGCAGATAGGGGGAGATGGCATGCCTGGACTGGGCATGGATGCTTTGTGCCCTTGCCACAGACTTTGCCCAATGCATCTCTTCCACCCCGCTGTTCATGAGTTATATACTTTTATAATAAAACAATGATCTAGGAGGTAAAAATGTCCCTTTAAGTTCTGTGAGCCTCTCTAGAAAGTTAATCAAACCTAAGGAGGGGGTCATGGAAACCTCTGATTTCCAATCAGGCAGTCAGAATTACAGGTGACAACCTAAGCTGGCAATGGGCATCTAAAGTGGAGAGGGAGAGGCAGGTGGAAGTGGGGTGGAGTAATCGTATAGGACAGAGCCCTTAACCTGTAGATAATGTCAACATTGAGTTGAATTGTAGGACAAACTTGTTGGTATCTGAGGCATTTCTTGTTGTATGTGTGGTGAAATCCCCCCTCTCCACATACTGACACTGGTGAGTGTCAGGACCTTTTATATGCTAATCAACTAATATCTGCATGCTAAGAAAATATTTCATGGCTTACAATATAGTATGATACTAATTAGTATATTTAGAAACATGATGTGTAATATTGATTATACTGACTTCTATTACCTTAGATGCAGAGTAAAAAATGTTTATACAGTAAGACTTCACATAATCAAGATATAATTATATTAAATCTTATCTCTAGTTCTTGAAATACATATTGCCTTCACAACATAGTTATCTAAAGGATAGTTCCTATTTTTATTTTTTTTATTTTGAGAAAGAGAGAGAGAGAGAAAGAGAGAGCTAGAAAGAGGGGAAGAGGGATAGAGAGAGAATCTTAACCAGGCTCTCCATGCTCAGCACACAGCTACACAGGGCTCAATCCCATGACCCTGGGATCATGACCTGAGCCAAAAATCAAGAGGCAGATGCTCAACCAACTGAGTTATCCAGGCGCCATTAAAGGACATTTTTTAAACAAATCCAAAATGATTTGGACATGGTTTTTCTGTTTCAATGTCTTAATGCATGAAGAAGATATAAAACCATGGCACACTTTAGACAAATTAACAATAGCATTATTTATTGTGACCTACCTTTAGAAGCAAGAAAGAATTTGCTTCTATATTCCATTTTCCTTCTATTTCATAGCTAGTATTTTGATAAGCTTATCTACCTTATGAGGAAATTTAAATGCCCAGAACCTATGCATGATGTTAAAAAGAAAGTCTATAGTCATATATGAAGCATATGGAATAGAAGAGTGAATGTAAGATCTGTGTCCTATTTTGGGGTTAGAGTTTTGTTTAAGAAAAGAGTAATTTGGTACAGTGTATTACCATTCTACAATTTCTCCTTTAAAAACAAAAATAGCTCTACAGCTACTCCCCTGTTACTTCATGGCAATTTTGGAAGAATGCCTGAGATTATATATAGAGCCCTGTAAGAAATAAGAAAAAAACACAAATAACAAACTTAGAGTTCATTCAGGAAGAGGTGTATTAGAATCATCTCTAATAATGAAGTTAATGGAAGGGAACCACGGCTCAGAAAATATAAAACTAAATGCTCTAATGCCTCCATACAGTAATGCTATAAGGAAGGAGAGGATGAAAAACAGTAGGGGGAAGGCCAACTATGCTCATCTATTAAACAGTGATGATAACAATAACAATAGGGTACAATTGTCATAAATTACAAGTGAATAATTTAAAATGCAAATAACTTAAAAATTTGAAGTTCACGATATGCTGACATAGGGTTAGTTTGTTTAGTTTTTAGAATCCTATGAGATATATTAATGATCCTGTGTTTATTTATAAATGTTGAAGGCATTGTCTCAAAGAGCAATACAAATTTGTTGAAAGTCATCTTTTGAATCTGATATGCTAGCATTATCTGTGAATGTTATTTGATTAGATTGACAAAATGTGTTTCCTGTTTCTTCATGATGTGAGGCCTGGAAGAGTGTCTTCAAGTGCTAAAAATGTTACAAATGCCAGTGAGGGAAGACTTTCTCATCAGCTTTTGTTAGGTTTCCAACCTCTGGATTTACATCACCAGGGAGTTATTTCAAGGTTTTTTCAAAGCCAAATGAGCTTAGTAAGCATTACCATTAGAGCAAACAGAGAGATTGCATACACACATAAAAGCTGTGTTGATGTTATGATTAAATGTAAAGTATTATAAATGTATTAATTAATTCAGCACATGTTTTCAGTCATTATGAATGACCTTTATCAACAGAGAATTCATCTTTCATATGGATTCAGTGAAGGGATTGACATTTTTTCTGAAAAAGCTGATGACTATGATCTACGATAGACTCTTGTATTTAATCATTCCTTGACTTTCCTTCCTATGGCATCACTGTGAATTTGTACGGTTACACTTTCCTATCTTTAGGCAACTCAACACGTACTCTGAGCTCTTAGGTTCACTCATTTTAATTGTGTTTTTTCTTGTATGTTCCAATTCGAGCACTGATGCTAATTTTAGATGTGAGAACTTAGATCATTCGTATTTTCTAGGTCTCAGCGATAAAGTAGGAAAATTGGACCGAGATCTTCTCTATAGTTCTTTCCAAATCTAACATCCCATAACTCCTCTACACTGTAGAGTACATGGTGGCAAATACACAGCAGGTGCTTAATGAATGCTTGTTTAATTAATATGGCATAGCTTTTACTACTTCATACATCTAGGCTGACTGTAGGAATATTGTTTCTTAAAGTTTTTCACAAAACTAATGGTTGGAACATCTCAGAACTCTCTGCAACTGATTGATTTGAAATCACTGGGTTTATATTCTTGCCATAAAACTGCAGGTTTTTACAGCTTTATAGACAATAATGAGTACACTTAATTACATATGCACAGTAGCAATAATCTCCAAAGACAATTTAATTTCTGAAGCCCTGTACTGTAATCTCAGCCAAACCACAGATTCACACAAATCAAACTGGAATGAAATTTAAGAATGAAAACCAATCTGTCTCACTAAACCTTTCTTTAAATCTTTGGTAACTTGTAACTTGTAACTCATATTAGGACCAACAAGGGTATTTTTAATTAGAGTACAATATTCTCAGTAAAAGATATATAACTCATACTCTGCACTGCTGCATTAAGAAAGCATAGCTTTTTTGAAGGAGAAGAAAGTAATTAAAAGAACACAAACTTGCTAAGTGTTAGATATATATGACCTATGTACATTGTGGTTGAAATATCTTAAAAATTAATAAAATATATTAATACAAAAATTATCTAGGGGTGACTGGGTGGCTGAGTTGGTTAAACAGCCAACTCTTAGTTTTGGCTCAGGTCATGATCTCATGGTTTGTGGGATCGAGCCCCACATCAGGCTTCATGCTGACAGCATAGAGCCTGCTAGGAATTCTCTCTGTCCCTCTCTTGCCCTACCCCTGTCCCACTCACTCTGTGTCTCTCTCAAAATAAATAATGAACTTAAATTTTTTTTAATTATCTAATTTTATTTAGACAATTTGATGCCATGTTTTGGTGGTTTTAATTTTTCTAAGGCCATTTATTATTTAGCATAACATATATTGATATATAAAGTGTTCTTAATGGTTTCTTAAAGAAGTTTGAAATATATTTCTGTTCAATAGAGTGCTCAATATATAAATTATTTACAAAAATGATCTGCAATTAATATGTCATATTCTGAGATTTAAAAATCCTGAACATCAAATACAATAAACCATACGATAAAAAGCTACACCATTCTACTGTCAAATGAAAAGCTTTAGCCTTAGGCTTTTGTTTCTTTCTTTCTTTTTTTTTTTGTAGGAACACATAATATGAAAGTTACCAACTTAACAAAATTTTTAAGTGTACATTACAGCATTGTTAACTTTAGGCACAATGTTGTAAGCAGATCTCCAGAAATTACCTAACTTGTATAACTGAAACTTTACTGTTTTAATGTTTGGTTAGTAACAGAATAAGTAGCCAATATTGCAAAATGATTTTAAAATATCCTATTAAATATAAACCTAAAATTTACATTAATAACTTTAGCTGAAGCTTAAGAAACCCATTGAAATTTAAAAAATACCTTTGTACAAACTTCAGTACGTAGAAACAGGAACTCTATACAAGTGTCATGTTGAAAGCTTCAAAAGTCTAGGAGAAATAAGTTATTTCAAAAATGAGTTTTGATTTAAATGTAAGCTTGAGGTAGTTATGGAAAACATTAGGGGAAATTGGAAAGACCTTGTTAAAATAATTGAGCTTACAGAAGCAGTGATAAGAATGCAAATCTGAAAATTGCCTCTGCATCACATAGCTAGCTAAATAATCCTAGAAGTGGAATCATTTTTTTTCTCTCAAAGCAAAATTGGAATTTTAATAGGTGCAAAGAAAAGTGGCATGGAAACCAGAAGCACCTGGATCTCCACCTCTTGTGAGACACGTTAAGGAAGATGAAAAAACATGGTTTTACCTTTTAAATTTCTGAAACTGGAGATACTTTTCATTTTCTCTAGTAATGTATTATGACTTTACAACCACAGATATATTTAAATTTTTGGAACAAAAAATAATATTTCCAACTTCTACCCTTGAAACTACATAAACTCATTGTTGATCCATTTATGCAATATTTTAAAAAATTCTTTCCTTTTTTGTGTTTCAAGGTGTGCCTACTCCTTTCAGATGTCTGGAATTTGGATGCACCTACAAAAACTCCACTTTGATGATGTTAATGATTTAATCATATGCAATTTTCATCAGTTAGCAATAAATAAGTTTCTTCTTAGTGTGATGCTCAACAAATGATTGGGTAGCGTGGTTCACCAACTATAAAACTGTGACCACAATGGAAGAAGTGACACAAAAATATCATTAAGGCTTAAGTGGTATCTGCTAGATTTCTTTGCATTTAAGAAAATGAATATAAACATTGATTACTGTTCACATAAGCTAGGTGAAAGTGCTTAAGAAAAATAGATAGTTGTTGATTAGAAAAACTGAATAGATTCATGTCATCAAGCACACATGTTATCATGCATAAAGAAGTAAAAGACAACTAGTCTTAGAAGGTTCAAGAAGGGGCCAATTTCTGGACAGTTCTAGAAATGACTGCATTGTCACTATTTTTCCCAAAATATTCCAGGAGATAATATTAGCTGATTCTGTGCTATGAATTTGGTCTTACCCACTTCCTATGATGAACCTGCTCAGAACTGGGTGAGTGCCACACATTCTCTTCTGATTAATACTTTGCCAAGAAGTCTTACTGCTGCTGGGATCTGTTCACACTTTAATGCACTTTCTTGACTCTTTATTAAGTAGTCTGTTTACTTCTCTGGTTGGCCTTCTTCATCCCATTATCCTTGTTTTGGCAGTCCTAAATCTTATTAATATTTCAGGTCTTGTTGAACCCATCTTAATTTCCAGTCTGTTGAGGAAAGCTCTTAAAATCCACGCTAAATATGTTAAAATCCCAAGATGTGCTTATCTACCATCCCTCCAGAGCTCTACATTACTATGTACAGTCTAGCACACACTGCTGCTGGACTCCCTGGAGGAATAGACCCACACCCCTCACCGCAGAGCTATGTACAAGTTTTGGTATGAAATTAACTCACCTAGTTCATTTTCCCCAACTATGAGTGATCAAAAGTCCATCTTTGCTATGGTCACTTCTCAGTAATGAATTGCTAGATAGTTCTGTCCAAATAGTAAAGTAACAATGTCTTCAGCTCTGTCTCACTTTTTGCAATCTTATTAAAACTACTACTTACAATGTCAAAAGCCAAAAATAGATTAAAATTGTTGCCATTGTAAAAAGTCCAATGATGTAGCATCAAGAGAAAGTAAACTTATCATGTGTTTTATTTTTATTTATTTTTTAATTAATTAATTAATAGGCAGAGAGAGAAACTCACGCAGGCTTCACGCTGTCAGAGCCAACCCCAATGTAGGGCTCAAACCCACAAACAGTGAGCTATGACCTGGGCTGAACTGAAGAGTTGGGCGATTAAACCGAGACAGCTAGACACCCATCTTGTGTTTCTAAAACTACAGTTGTTCAAAGAACTTTGTTTTCCTCATGATTAGGTTTTTACTGTTAGGGAAAAGAGTCTTATCTAAGAATATGTATCAACATTATCTATCAACACACTCATATTTCTTAGATACGAAAGCCCAGGCAAAAGAATTGAAGTTACAATTCTGAAATTTTTTTCTTCCAATTAATTAGGGAGAAAGTATTATGAAATTCATTGGTCACAGGATCCCAATAAAATGAGGTTACTTTAACTGTATCTTCACCAAAATTTGTTGTTTCTCAGTCACCTCCAAATTAGAATAGGCTATGTTGATGGTTATAAATGCCACCTAATAGTAGGAGAAAAACTTAAAAAAAAAGTAAGAATTCTCAGAGTCTGGAGAATAAAAAATTAGGTTCAATTGATAAGTCCATTTGTTTTTCAGTTGGAGACTACATCATACAGAAAAGAATTATAAACTTATTGCTATTATGTCTCAGATTGTGGGGTGTTACATAGTCCACATGCTACTTATGATGAAAAAACCCTAAGAATTATTATTTTGAAAGAAATGTGAGGTTTTATTCATTCATTCTTTTGATGACTATTGAAAAATAATTTTAAGCATTCACTGAAGAGGCATTTTGACTTGAAAATTCACCCAAATATTTTAGTTTAAGTTTGTTTTTTTAACCTAAAATACTTAATAAAGTAATAATTATCTAATTTTAAGGTGAATATAGGAAGAATTTTAAATTTTACCTAATAATTTTTAATTTATGTGAACATGTAAGGGGAAAAGGGAATAATAATAATTAAATCTAGTCACCACCATTTAAAATATTAAGATTATATACTATTGAATCTTCATGACTAGAAATACTGCTTCTAGAATTAAATACGATATGTGTAATAAATATATAATACATAAACAGAAGCTATTGATTCAATACAAACTAAACATCTATGCGATGCCAAAGACTCATAGTTGATTGCATACATCTTCCTTTATCTTAAAGACCTGTTTGTTTTAAAATATATAGCATCATTGTATTTTAGTTACCTGTTTATTCTCAAGTTGAAGCTAGTCATTAACCTTTAAATTATTAAGTATTAGAAAGAAAAAAGAGAAACAAAAAACAGGCCTCATGGAAAACCACAAGGCACTCAATGTTGCATGCTCAACTTCCTTACCTTTTGCAACATGGGCTTAGGATTATGAAATTTACAACATCATGATCTAGGGAACATTATCAGAACCAGAGTAACTCTTATATTGTAAACCATCTGGGACTATTCCATGAGAGTGGCACCATATTGTCAAATATTTCATTGACATTAAATATGTGATTTTCTACATCTAGCAAAGGAATTGATGATAGATTCACTGCAGGAATAGACAATCTCAGGCATCATTTTTCTTCTGAGTCTTCCACCTCACTACAGAAAACTCAGGTACCACGGGAATGGGATGTCTCTGGCTTTGCCATGTCACCCTAAAATGATCTGACACGGTTGAAACTCCTAGAGACCCTGAGAGGCATCCCATACTAGGTATCTACAGGACTTTTCAGATTAAAGGATAATCATTGTTAATTCAAACACCGTTTCCTGTGAATGCATCGATTTCTACAGAAAATTCTGGGTCTGCTCAAATTCTGCTTTTGTAAGTGGGAGTCAAGTGTTTATGTGTGGTGGTGGTGAGGATGGTGGAAAGCACAAGAGGCCCTAATGAAATACTTAGCAAGGTTCATTCTTTCAAGGTTGCATGGATCTTAAATAAATAATATTAATAGGGGCTTTTTTGCCCTCCCTTCACAAAGCAATTTACACTGTACTAAGCTTTAAACAGTTGATAAATTGATAATTTACTTCAATATATCTTTCAACAATTGTACTTTTCATATTCACAGATTATGTGTATCAGTAGATGTGTATTTGTGTTTGTGTGTGTGCATGTGTTCCATTAAAAATCCCAGTGGCGATAACTTTCTTCAGCAAAGAAAAACCTTTATGACTTTATCTTCCAATGTAGCTAATGGGCATATGCTTTTTTAACACAACTGACATTTTATAACATGTCACTATCTTTTGTTTTTAATGTAGATTTCCCGGCTTGTATTCTATGTAGAGATTATTATGAATTTCAAGCCCCATAACATATATCTTGCTGACTGGTTACAATTACATACTGGTTTGCATTGTAATATATATTGGCAACACATTTGTAATTATTCAGGCATTCTTTATGTTGTTTATAGACCCACTGCTTATGCCAGCCCTGACACGTATTAGTTGGATGAATGACCAGTCATACCTCTAAAGTCTGTTTCACTATGCATATAACGGGATTGATAATTTCTTCTTTATGGTACTGAGGGATAATCAGAATAAAATATATGAAATGCTAAAGAATTACTAAGTACCAATTTGATTATGCAATTTATTCCTCCATGTTGTCTATAACTTATCTATTTTACCGATTAGCCTCTCAAACCAAGAGTTAGAGAAAAAGAAGTCCATATGACCTTTGTCTTATTTGCCTGACCTTAAGGAATCATATAACAAAACAAATGCATGTGGAAAATACATACATGTACCACATTATCCATAATCTGCTTTCACAAAAGTAATTTCAAAATATTATATTCACTCAATCTGAATAGTACTCTTTCTATCTGCATTTGTTCTTTTTTAAATTTTCACATAGGGGTCTTTTTGAAGTGAGCAGAAAACCAGACAAGGCTTTTTTTTTTTTTTTTTTTTTTTGCATTTACACAGAAGAAATAAGAGTGTCCTAATGGAGGCTTAAAATAGAGATTTAAATTCCCAGGATTACTTATTATTCAGCTTCCTGAACAGGGATGTGTAAACAGTTGGCTTATGTTTTACAGTACACTATCATAGGATTCTAGAAATAGTGCATGTTTCTAAAGAAGGATATTGCTTTTTAAATTACAAAAAAAAAATTCTTTGTAGACCTCTTGAGGAGAGTTTCTAAAATACAACAAAGCTTAGGCATTCTGCCAGCAAGGGGAGTCCGAGTCGTAGAAGCAATTTGGAAGCTACCAGCAAGGCATGCTATGAGCATTCAACAAAGACCCAGCCACTACCACTTCAAGAAGTCTTCCTATCTTTCCATCCATATCTTGTAATCACTACTGAAAGGAAAAACAGAAGGGACAGAAAATGTCTAGCTAGAGCTATGCTTTATCTATTTAATACTATTGCAATGTGCTTTTAAACTTTTAGTAATATCATCTTTTCACAAGAATATATTTATTAACAAATGCCTTCCATGCCTCAAAGTCCTCACCTTAACAATGAAAGAAGCTGCCCACTATCTATTTAACTTTCATGTATAAATTTATATATGTATACAGTAGAAATAATGTACCTGTTAGGATATTACCATCAACATCTGTCTTTATTCAATTCATTTGCTTAAGATAATTTTCTCTAGTTAGCAGTAATAGAAGCTAAATTTCTATTCTACAAGCATTTCTATGCATCCTTCAACCTTCTACCAAACCAGATGAGGAATATTCCTAGTGAAATTGTCATGAGATCACAAAGAAAAGTGGAAGTATGTAAGTAAGTAGATAGTTATTGGCCCTATGGGTGCAGACGCAATTTAAAAAGTTCTAAGTAGATCAACAAACTGTCATAGGTAAATTTCCTTTTTCAAATTTTGGCAATGGAAAAGCCTTCCAAAGATTTTTAACACCCTGTGTCATATTAGGTGCTTCCAGACTAGGTGTACTATCAGAGATGAAAGCCTAAGATTTGTGAAACAATGTTGAAAGGATCTAATCAGACTTTTAAAAAAAGATCTCCTTTCTGATCCTCTTAAAATAATTAGCAGAGACCTATCCAATTACCCATCTATCCATTCATACATCCATTCTGTGGTTATTATCCTCACTATTATCAATTATCACTATATTCATTTGAGGATTTATTTTCTATAATTCCAACAATGATAATGCTTCTTCATGCTTATCCATTAAAAACTATGCTAGAAATATCATTGAATGAGTTAGAGATCAACACCCGGAGAAATTAGTTAAGAGTTTAAGTAATTCTTTGAAGCTGGACATGTGGATGTAAGTTGTCGTAGCCACAAAAGCAAGTTTTTGAATACCCACCACTGAATCAAGAATCTTCTGTATAATCACTTTCTAGCTGCATGAATTTAGTAAGCACATTACAATTTCACATCAGTTTACTTACCTAAAAAAATCTGTGTAAAAGTATTACCTATAGCTTAGTGTTCTAAGAATATGAGGAGACAGTCCACTCAGGGTAGTCACTGAAATGCTGTAGGTGCTCAATAAACATCAGCCCTTGCTTTTACTAAAAGGAGGCAGTTTAGAAACTTAGGATTTATTCCCAAGTCTTCCTCAAATTAAAATGTCACAGTCTATCCCCATTGCCTCTACAATTAAAGTCCCTACAATCATTGAAAGGGAAAACCTGACAAATATTTAAAATATTTATATTGTTCTCTCTGATTTTTTGTTATAACAAAGGGCATTTGAATAATTATCTAAAAACCCTTCGAAAGATCTTTAAAATATGCATTCTTATTAAGATACCACTCAGCCTCTTGAGACTTCCTTTAAGAAGCATGAATAGGTCAGCCGAAATTACCGAAGAGCACAGTTTTGCTAGCAGAAGACGTGGCATGAGTCTGTGCTCTATTTATCAGAAACCTAAATTAAAAAGTAGGGGGAAACCTGTACATGTTGTGAAGAATATGATGAGTCTAAGGTACCCACCAACTCAATGAAATATAAACTACACTATGTTTTAACTTTTAATAATGTACATTAGCATTCCTTTAATCACATTATTTAAACACTATTTTATTTATGAGTAATTGTATAGCAGAAAATAAAGGCACAGAAACAGACTCAATCCTCTGTGTCATTCTGCATATCTTAAGCCAGAAACTGATGTGAGCTTTTTGCAAATAATAGTTGACAGGTGTTAATTATCTATGAATAAGAAAAATGTTTCTTTTAAAGAAAAACATAATGCAGGATAAATCAAGTTAACCTGTTCTTCATTGTCCTTAAAAACTGTAAATAATATACCATGCTACTAACTGAAAGAAAATTACAAGTTCTACAAATTTATTTGTTGATATTACAAAAGATATATAATGTTTTAAATTTTAGCTTAACACAAGTGGCTTAGTTTCTGATAAGTCATTTATTCTTTATTTATACATTTTAAAGCTCTTCTTAATCCTAAAATTAACATGTGTGTTTTTAATGGAACTCTCTTTCTCTTTTTCTCCCTTCCCCTTTCTCTCCCTGTACTATAATGAAGAATGTTCTGTGTGCCCTGCAACATGGGGAAGAAAAAGGACCCAGGGGCTCCTCCTGGGAGGAAAGCCAGGAAAGGAGTCACAGGAGAAGTAACAACTGAAATAAGATTTGAAGAAACAGCAGAAATCCTTCAAATACACAAGACTTAAAAGAAAGAGAGAAGGAAGGGGTAGATGTGTGAAGGCAAATATGTGTGCGGGGATTTTGCTGGTGGCAAAGAATTTCCCATGCCTGGTGTGTAGACAACAAAGAGTCTTTCTCATGTGCCAAAATAGACAAGTCTTGATTTTTATGTATAGAGCATTGTTACTGAGCCATCTAGAGAGTGAGAAGATCAGAGATTGGATTAGAGGGGCAAGGGGGATCAGAAAGTAGGAGACCAGTCAGTAACACTACCTCACACGGCTCTACTGGGAATCCCATGAGCTAGTATTTGCGAAGTACTTGGAACAGAACCTCGCATACAATGATCTATGTAAAAGTTAAACAAATACTTCATATTTCATTTTAACTATTCACTCAAGAAACTCTCCTATTCTTATGCACATTACTGTCTTCTCTAGGGATGCATCTAGTTACATATAAAATAGCATGTCAACCTTCTGTAAATACTCTTATGTTTAATATGATGTCTCATCTCTATTCTCTGTTGTACAAAGCCTCTCTTTCTCCAAAGACTTTCTGGTTTAATTTCATGAGGAATAAATACCTTATTTTTTGCCAGAGTGAAGAAAGAGTAGCTCTTTGAATACACAGAGTGAAACGCTAGGACTGGGTTCTAATTATTTTCCACAAAAACATTGAACTCATTCTCCACCCACATCTTCCAAAGCATCAGGTACTTCCACGGATTGAGCCTGTATGGTTTCCTACGGCACATACTGGCCTGTTTCCTGTTGGTGCTCCTTGCAGAAAACACTTAGGTCTTAGCCTATCTAATTTATTGAGTCATTTACCCCATCCACATATTTCCCGTCTCTTAAACACTTATGAGAAACACTCATTTGTTGTAACCTAGTTTTTGCTTTCAATTTAATGAGGTCTCAGAAAGGAGTAAAGAAATGTATCCAAGTTTATTTGTAAACTAGAAACTCTGATTTGTTTTACTTAGGTAAGGAAACAGAGTCTCACCGTCACATAACTTCCCATTTACAGAAGGCCATTTTCTCCTACTCTGTATTTCTTGGAACAAAACAAATATGACTTCTTGATAAGGAAACCAAAATTATCATGTCCAAGACATGTTTAGTAATCCATAACATCTGAAAACAATACTTCAACCAACAAGTCATTCAACCAATATAATTTGAGATGACTGTGACAATAAAAAATATGCCTACGCCCTGGAAACTTTAATTCTATTATTTTACCTCTACTTAAGTTTTTGTTCACTTACTGTTAAAATATAATTGTAAATTTTGCTAAAGCCTGAGAGGACAAACAGAAAGCGCTCTCGTGCTGACAGCAGGAAGAATGGTGATGTATCATCTCGGCGTGGTACTGCTTGGAACTATTTCAGTAAACAGGATAAAGCAATGTTGGATCAGAAAAGCTGGTGCCCTCCTATCACCTTTAGAGGCGCCATACAGTGATTATGAGAAGCATGGACATAAAACCACCTTTATAATCATAAAAGGTTTTACATCACTTTTAGCTGGACTGTGGATAGGGCTAAAGGATCTGTTTTTTCCCTCTCTTTAATAAAGCTCTTCAGCAAGTGATATTGTAGGAAAATGTACAAGAAGAAGTTCTGGGTTTAAGGTAGTTGCTTTTCAGTAGCTGTGAGGTTAAACTGGTAACTGTTCACATAAACAACTCAAATATATCTGTTTACTTTACATGTGCTCATGGAAAACGAAAAAAAGGCTTGCATCATAAAATTCTAAAACCCACAAGTTTTAGCTCTTCTGTCACATCTCAGTGCATTTAATATCCTTCTGCCATATTATTTACGACTTCACAAAGAAAGTAGTTATTTCCTATTATCTGTTCAATAAATAAGTAGAGAAATGCAGGCTGCCGAGATACAATTTGTTAATGAAATAGCCCCAAGAATCTTCACGGTGTCTAGTCTCAGAAGCTTGCGCAGCATCTATTAAAGCTTGCTTTGGTTTTAAAGAGTTACTGCAATTTTTACACATTGATCTGTTCCTCTCAGATGGCTGGGGCACGCTTTCCCAGTAGATTATGCAACACGAGTAATGCCTGCTGTGATGGAACATATATCTGACCACACAAGCATGTTTAAACACCTTTCTCTACTTGCTCAACCTTTTTCTATTACTGGGAAGGCTGTCTCATGTCAGAAACAAGGTGGATGTAGAATTTCTAGTTCTTGGAACTATCCGTAAGAAGAGACAGAAGTCCGACTTGTAGTTCATACCCCAATATCAAGGTACTATGAAGATTCTATGTTCAAGAAATAATACAAGTTACAGGGAGCCTATAAGGTAGGCACAGAGTAGACAGGCACATCACTATTCCCTTATTTGTAAACTTTTACCACCTTGTGAAACAACAACAAAAATTCTTGGATGCTATCTTCTAAAAACATTCCACTTGTGATAATTCCCCTTACTGAAATTAAAAAATAAAGACTTGGGAAAGAAAAAAAAATCAAGAGGAAACTAACATAAAAGACATGAAAACTTCTAATCTTAAACAACATGGATTTTAAAGGCAAATCCATGAAAAGCCGACTTAGATTTTAATTGAAACGTTAGAGTGACCAAATGTTGCTTATGTCTAATACTTTCTTTTTCACTATTTAAAGTACAATTTAATTTTGCTTAAGAACACATATCTTTCACTAGGGCTGGGGTAGAGTAGTGGGTCACCTTCACAATTTGCATGACAGAGTACAGTGCAAACCTTTGGAGATACTCGGTACACACACGTGTCACTAATCTTGA